>NW_015654494.1:649568-673270 GCF_001515625.1 Sinocyclocheilus rhinocerous
TCTCTCACATCAAAATCCAGCCACATATTTGTTTAGGTCTGTGCTTGATCTGTGCAGATTTCTCTCCTGATTCAGATCAGACAACTTTTTCACTGGGAAGCATTATTATGGATTATGGACTCATATTTGAGTTAAAAACGACTTAATGATGGATTTGTTTCAGCTTTTGTCTTCACCAGATGTTAACTGATGGACTGGAGTGCTGTGGATTACTTGTGGATTATTGTGGTGTTTTTATCAGCTGTTTGGACTCTCATTCTGACGGCACCCATTCACTGCAGAGCATCCATTGCTGAGCAAGTGATGGTATGCTACATTTCTCCAAATCTGATGAAAAAAACAACTCAATTGAGGGTGAATGAATTAAGCAATTTAAATTTGTTTTGCTGAACTGTTCCTTTAAGTTTGCATCGTTTGTGTGTAAAATCAGTATTGTAGTTTGTTTATTATCTGGAATGATCTTGGCTAGTTTGTTCCGTGTATTTAAGTGCATGTGAGATGAGAGAAAGTTGATCTACAGCAGCTGGTTTGTTTCTTTCACGTGCAACAGGAACAGTGTACAATGTGCATTTGTTGCCATGACCTCAAATGCAGCAAGTCGATAGATGATTTATTTTTGAAAGAGACGTGGTTTGATTCTGGACTGTTCTTTTTCCTAAAAGCCTCTGAAAATCTCTGAAAACACACTACTGTGTTTCCAAATTGAACTATTTGCCCTTATATTTTTGTCTGATTGTTGCTAAGCAGACCTGCACACAAGCTGCCGAACTCAACAGAAGGTGAACTTGAAGTGTTTTTTTGTTAAATATCTTGGTTAATTTGATCGTGATTTCAGCTAGCATACTGGAGAATCGTACTCCCAGCTACATTTAATGCATTTTGGCAGACACTGCAGTTTTCACTTTAGAAATGTATGTTTAAAATGTTTGCAGTAACAAAAAAAATATAGGTGCTTGGTGATTTCTCTAAACGTCTGTTTCTCACAGATGGAAGGAGTGTCATGTGAGTTGGAAACGACGTTTAACTTGGAATAGGATAAATATACTCCATCACGAGTCTGTTTTTTATATGAAATGCACGGTGTTTGACGGCACTTTGCTTTGTTCAGCAGATCTTTTTTAAGCAGGCAGGAGCTCAGAGATGTTTCTTCGCATCAAGAGTCATCTGGTGGCGTTAAGAGTCGAACTGACTCACCGCTCTCCAGAACAAAAGAAGGACAGTCCAACCGCTTTGACTCTGATTAACGGCACATTAAGAGTGGGCCGACGAGAAGTGGGCAAACACAGTGCCGCGTCTTCCCATGAGTCAGCGCTTCTCAAAACCGGAAGATTATTCCGATTCTACCTGTTCCTAATAGTGCCTGACAGTCTCGAAAGTTATTATGGAGCCTAAAATTAATGAGAAAGAAAAGAGACGCTGATTAGAGCGCCGTGTTCTTCTCTGAGAATGGCCTTTTGTTGAGCTCCCGGGTGAAAATTAAGCCCGCTTTTGGACGAACGAGGCCTCAGAATCGTGATTAATGGTCTAGAGATCAACCTGGTGTCACACTGAGATGTACAAATGCAGAACAGGCTTTAACGAACCCGAGAACTCGGCACTAACAAATGAGCGGCGCTCTGAAGGGGATCAAAAAATCACTTTATTATGTTGGGATTTTCCCGCTTCGTGTTAGTACTCAATGGAAATGAGATTTTCAGTGCTCTCAGATGCTAATATCTAGAGAGCAGGTTGGCTGATCGCTGATAAAATGCTGATATATGTGCAACAATGTACACGGAATTGCTAAAATAAAATATTTTTACACAGTATTTACTCAAAATTAACCAAAAAATGAGTATTAAATAAATGAATGCATATATAATAAAATACAAATATAATACATAAATATTTAACATAATTACTAAAAATCCACAAAAAATATTATAAATATAATAATACAATAAAATGTATAATAAATAAAATAAAAAATATAATATATACAAAATAAAAAGTAAATTTCGCATTCATTCACAAAACTGTGTTCTACCGAGAAACTTTACATTTAATCGCAAAACTTTAGCATTCTACTAAGAAACTTTGCGTTCATTTGCAAAACTTTTGCATTCCCTGAGAAACTTTACATTTAATTGCAAACAAATGTGCGTTCTACTAAGAAACTTTGCGTTCATTCATAAAATGTTTGCGTTCTACAGAGAAACTTTACATTCAATAGCAAAACTTTTGCGTTCTATCAAGAAACTTTACATTTATTCGCAAAACATTGCATTCTACCAAGAATCTTTACATTTAATTGCAACACTTTTGCTTTCTGCTGAGAAACTTTACATTTAATGAGAAAACATTTGGCCTTCTAATAAAAAACTTTGCATTCATTCACAAAACTTTTGCATTCTTCTAAGAAACTTTACATAAGCAATAGCAAAACTTTTGCGTTCTACCAAGCAACTTTACATTTAATCGCGAAACTTTGCGTTAATTCGCAAAATTTTGGCTCTACTATGAAGCGTTGCGTTCATTTGCAAAACTTTAGAATTTTACTGAGAATCTTTACATTTAATCACAAAAATTTTGCGTTCTACCAAGAAACTTTGCGTTCATTCACAATGTTGTGTTCTACCAAAAACCTTTACATTTAATCACAAAACTTTGGCATTCTACCGAGAAACACATTCGCTAGCAAAACTTTTGCATTCTACCAAGAAACTTTACATTTAATCGCAATTTTTTTGCATTCTACCAAGAAACTTTACATTTAATCGCAAAACTTTTGCATTTTACTATGAAACTTTGTGTTAATTCGCAAAACTTTTGCGTTCTACTAAGAAACTTTGCATTCCTTCACAAAACTTGCATTCGACAGTGAAACTTTATATTTAATCGCAAAAAATAATTGCTTTCTATAATTCTGCGTTCTTTCACAAAACGTTTGTGTTCTACCAAGAAAAACTTTTGTGATGGTAATAATATGAGGTGGGAGGAAAAATTATGCAAAAGTTTTGTGAGCAAATGCGAATGCACTGAAATCGAATTTTCCATCATGTGTCATATTTATCTGATCATCATGTCCCCTTGCCATACGACTAAAACTATATAAGTGAACTCAATTGTGATTTGAGCAAAGATTTTCAGCAAATAACTTGTTTCCGTCTGTTCTGTACAAGAAACTGGCCAGTAATAACAACATTGATTGACGCACGAATTCACAACATATATTCTATTGCACACTTTTTAACTAACTGTTCACTGTGAAGTTCACATCTGGTGTAAGGTGGATTGGCCAGTACTGTATGTGTCATTTCCTGTGAAGGTCCAGCCGGGATAAAGAAATTATTTTTAGAAGGAGAGGTGAATAAGCTTGTTGCGCTGTGACAGAGCAGCGCGTTTGTGTCGAGGAAGCAGGTTCATCAGCTCTGGATCGACTCACAGTTCCCCAGTGAAGACACTCCGCAGACAGACAGACAGACGGAGTGGGATGAGCTGGAAAAAGCTGTTCCGATAGTCATGACAGGAAACCGATGACTCACACTTCTCAGTGGGTTCAGCTTTCTTCAGTTATTTATCAGAAAACTTTGGCATTCTACCGAGAAACCCATTCGCTAGCAAAACTTTTGCATTCTACCAAGAAACTTTACATTTAATCGCAATTTTTTTGCGTTCTACTAAGGAACTTTGCATTAATTTGCAAAACTTTTGCATTCTACAGAGAAACTTTACATTCAGTAGCAAAACTTTTGCATTCTACCAAGAAACTTTACATTTAATCGCAATTTTTTTGCATTCTACCAAGAAACTTTACATTTAATCGCAAAACTTTTGCATTTTACTATGAAACTTTGTGTTAATTCGCAAAACTTTTGCGTTCTACTAAGAAACTTTGCATTCCTTCACAAAACTTGCATTCGACAGTGAAACTTTATATTTAATCGCAAAAAATAATTGCTTTCTATAATTCTGCGTTCTTTCACAAAACGTTTGTGTTCTACCAAGAAAAACTTTTGTGATGGTAATAATATGAGGTGGGAGGAAAAATTATGCAAAAGTTTTGTGAGCAAATGCGAATGCACTGAAATCGAATTTTCCATCATGTGTCATATTTATCTGATCATCATGTCCCCTTGCCATACGACTAAAACTATATAAGTGAACTCAATTGTGATTTGAGCAAAGATTTTCAGCAAATAACTTGTTTCCGTCTGTTCTGTACAAGAAACTGGCCAGTAATAACAACATTGATTGACGCACGAATTCACAACATATATTCTATTGCACACTTTTTAACTAACTGTTCACTGTGAAGTTCACATCTGGTGTAAGGTGGATTGGCCAGTACTGTATGTGTCATTTCCTGTGAAGGTCCAGCCGGGATAAAGAAATTATTTTTAGAAGGAGAGGTGAATAAGCTTGTTGCGCTGTGACAGAGCAGCGCGTTTGTGTCGAGGAAGCAGGTTCATCAGCTCTGGATCGACTCACAGTTCCCCAGTGAAGACACTCCGCAGACAGACAGACAGACGGAGTGGGATGAGCTGGAAAAAGCTGTTCCGATAGTCATGACAGGAAACCGATGACTCACACTTCTCAGTAGGTTCAGCTTTCTTCAGTTATTTATGTATTTGTTCTCAAGCACAATCACATTCAGCTCGGAAAAGTGAAAACTGGATCTCATTAAATTACAACTGCTTATATATGTGTATTTTATGCATTAAAGTCTGGATTATTCTTAATGAGGGAGCACATGCCCCTCGTTCGCATACAATTAGCATAGTACATGCCCAAACCATCACCTAATAAAGACTTTACGCTCCTGTATTATAGTACTATATGTACTATAATTTAATTAATTTATTGTTGCTAGACTGTATTCAAATTAAAGTGTATGTGACTGCTATATATATATATATATATATATATATGACAACATGCAGTAAATGGTAAAACTGTTTGCGCTACAAACCAGTGTGTTTAATCCGTCAATACATTAAAATGATATGAAATGAAATACCTGTTTGCAATATCAAGCAGCCTAGGGGCTGTTTTCTGGTTAAGGCTAGAAGGGATACAGCAAAAACTACTGGGCATGCGCACATCAATATAGCGTAATTCTTCTCACATTGTACAACATTACTGTTTTTGCATTATTGTAAGGGGTAGGTTTAGGGTTGGGGTAGTTGTAGACGTTAAAACACAATCTAACAGGTAAAAAATTTAATTTGTTAGCTTCCGTTTTTTGCTTCATCCCAGTTTTGTACAGCTTAAAATAACTATAAACAGATGAGACCGGAAGCCTCGCACATTTAAATTACAAATGGCTCACCCGCTCTTACTGTACGAAAAAAAAAATGGCGGACGATTTGATTTAATCATTTACCACGAGAGTATTTGATCGCACAAGCCTGTAAAAGAGTCCTATTTACTGGCTATTCTTAATGAATAATTCAGTCAAAACTGATAATCAAACCACAATAATGAATGAAGCCAATTTACTTATCTTTCTTTCATTGACGCCCTCAAACTTCAGTGCTGAAAGAAAACTCAGAGTCTCTCTCGTCTCGTAAATACATTTACGTAATGACTTGAAGGCATAATTAATTCAGCATAAATGCATATTTGTGCAGTGACACGCCTAGACGGCAAAAAAATGTTTATAAATCGCTGTCTTGACCTGATATCCACAAGGTGTTTGTATCAGAAACTGGCGGTTTTACTGTGCAAACATTTAACCCGAGACCCCGGAGACAGAATATTCAGGCCGAACATAATAAGGAGCGTTTACAGTCAGGGGAATGGATTAGACCAGATTATTACGCCTTGAAGGTTAGACGTGTATAAAACAAAGAAACTGAGGAGAGGCCGAGATAGGCAGCGGTGGCGGGCGTACACATAAAACAGGCTTTGCTCTCACGCGAGCGCGACCTTTCCATTCTCTAGGCGGGAGGGAGCGCGCACCACTGCGACACAAGCACGTCTCTTCAAACAGTGTCATGCTGGAAAACAAAGATGGGTGACAAAGTCATGTAGAGGTTCACAGAGAGGCCATGAGTGAACAGAGAGTGATTGAGTCACTGCTGCAGAACCTGCAATTTTATTACTGTAAGTTTACTATACTATATATTACTATACTATTACTATATATATATATATATATATATATTAGTGCTGTCAAACGATTAATCGTGATTAATCTCATCCAAAATAAAAGTTTTTGTTTAAATAATATGTGTCTTTACTGTGTATATTTATTATGTATATATAAATACACACACATGCAGTGTTTAATAAACAGCTGTTTTTCAAAATTCTGCTGAGGTGAAATTCAGTGCAGTCATGTATCGTGATACGTATCGTATCGTGGCCTCTGTATCGTGATACGTATCGTATCGTGACTTTGCTGGTGATACACAGCCCTAATATATACATAATATATATATACACAGTACACACACACATATATTATGTAAACAAAAACCTTTATTTTGACAGCACTAATATATTAACACACACATACATATATATATATACGTATATTTAAAAATACATTTGTATAAAACATAATTATATGTATTATTGAAAAATATGTAACATATAAAACATTTATTGTATAAAAATTATATAAGATATGTATTATTTTTAAATGCATAAGTGTGTGTGTGTTGAACTATTGTGTTGAAAATCAGTCTTTATAATATCACAAAATCATGTCTTTTTGAGCTAGATGTGAAGATTTTTACACATAATCCTGATTTTATTATTCTGTTGCTCACCGCAGATATTAATGACAGGCGACTTATTTAAATGCCCTTAAAAACAATTTATCATTCACATTCATGCAAAACAAGAATTCATCAAAACCGAATTAGCATCCGATGTTAGACATTATCGTTTGACTGTGCCAAGCCATGACTAAAGAGAGCCCTGGAGACATGCTTTTAATGCGCGTGTTGAATAATAAAACACATTAAGCGTCTGTTTCGATGTCTACCACAAACATAATAACATCAGCTGTCACGGTTTACAGACTTTAAAGAATACAGTCAAAAATGGCCTAGCAGACTCGCTTTGTTGAAAAAGTTTTCACGTATCGATCACAACATACAAAAAACATCAATATTTTTCATAAAGAAGGTGTACCTGAGGAAATTACTGTTGAACTCTCATGTCAACCGTCAGAAACTGGGGCTAATGATGTTTAGCGATCAATGCTGAGGAGAGAGACGTAGCATGTTTAATGTATCCATGCTAGCTCTATGTTCAGATTTTTCCTTCATAAAACTCAACTAACAAACCCTGTTGCTCTGTAATTTAATTTAAAGTCAAATATTCTGCAGGTTTTTGTACTGTAGTAACATATGCTATTGGCTAACTGGCTAGCAAATTAGCAACTGGTAACTGAACTTTTCAGTGCACAGATGTGAATTAGCATAAGGGGGATTTTAGTACAGACCTGCGATTTTAGCATCAAAATTCAGTTTGATTGTAAAAGGCAGCTGCTATTCTGTTGAAATAGTAAGTTAGCCTTAGTATTATGCTAACTTTAAAGAATAGAAAGTGTTGGTTATTCAAGAGCCATTGTGTGTGTGTATATTGGCAATTAGCATTAGCACTGCAAAATAGCATCTGTTGTGTGATTTCAGGTGGAGAATCAAAATTTATTGCTGTTTTGAAATGTGTAATCAAAATCATTTTGATTTTCATACTTCATGGTACATAGACTGTTGAAATAACTGCTATGATGGCTTTTGTTCTACCTGCTTAAATGATAGAAGTACTTGCGCTGTCCAATCTATAAAGACTGTGTCTGTTCCCCGAATAGTGAGGTCAAAATATAAATTTAATGCAGGATCTAGAAAAAATCTGATCGTGATTAAACCAGAAAAATTTAAAATAAATTAACAAAAGCAATTTTTTAAATTTGGGCTCCTAAACATTAGATCACTCGCACCCAAAGCAGTTATTGTAAATGAAATTATCACAGATAATAGTTTTGATGTACTCTGCTTGACGGAAACCTGGCTAAAACCTAATGATTATATTAGTCTAAATGAGTCTACTCCACCAAGCTACTGTTATAAGCATGAGCCCCGTCAGACTGGTCGTGGCGGCGGTGTTGCAACAATATATAGTGACATTCTCAATGTTACTCAGAAGACAGGATACAGGTTTAACTCATTCGAAATACTAATGCTTAATGTTACACTGTCAGATATGCAAAAGAAATCTATAGTATCTCTTGCTCTGGCTACTGTGTATAGACCACCAGGGCCATATACAGATTTCCTAAAAGATCCACATATGTGTGTGTTAATGATAATGATAATAATGAAAAAAAGTTTGTAAAAGTAGTGAACTGCTTTACTACTTTTAAATTATTATAATAAATAAATGGGAAAATAATAAAGTAATTATATGAATAGAAATATAATACATTTCAGAAGTTTTTAACATTCTCAATATTTCAAAAAATGCTTCACTACTTTTAAACAATTAAAAACTATTAAAAGCAATAAAAAGTGTATGCCAAGCTACTTAATAGTAAATATATTATTGAAATATTAATACATTTCAGCTGTTTATTGAAAGTATGATCTACTTTCTACTACAAATATGGTTTTAATTCAGAAAATGTAAAACATAAAAAAACATGAATACGACTGAGCAAAATCACTGACCCTTAATCATTTTTAACTAATCAAACATTGTCCTCCAAACAGATGTTACTAATAATGTCCCTCCTGTCACGTACTTCCTCATTACGCCACGCTTCCTTAATCATTCCCAGCTGCAATAGCGCATCATTAGTTATTAAAAACAGATATACTTAACGAGACGAGCGCGAATATAGGCCTACATCTGCGACCTCTTGGGGAAAATCCCGTCACCCGTGTCCCTCAGCGAGTGGCAGCGATGCTGACGCTGTGACTTCCACAAACACCTGTCAGCCAGCGGGAGAGCCGGCATTTCAGCCATTATTTCATTTTTCATGCTGTGCTTACAGTTCGGTCTCGCCTCAGGTCATTTGGGCTTTCTTGTGTTCGGAAAAGGTGCGACATGACAAATGAGTGAAAGAGCATTAGCTGTCATTAAAACGTTGCAGCTGCAGGTGTGAGTGCGGCGCTGGTGTTATTTTTTAACTTCATGTTGGCTGTGAGTTATGGAGGAGAAACTGAGGTGTTTTTGAAGCATGGCCGATCTGTCAGGAGAAAACGCCTGTGGGAACGGAGAGCTGTCAGAGAAATGACAAAATAACTTTGGCAAAGTTAGAAACAACAACATTACGTTCACTCACTGCCTTGTCATTAGCATTTGTGAACGATAGGCTAGCTGTGAACAGTGACTTGTCTGACTTCAGTTAACCCACACACTGTGCGCTAGGATGCTAGCAAGCGTAATTTAATAAAAAGGTCAAATTGTTATATTTTTGTCCAACAATATTTTGGGACACTCATTTATGCAGTATTTTTTTACATAAATTCGCTTGGCAAATTTGCCCACTGGATGCTATTTTCTATATAACATACAAGTATGAAAATCTGAAAGAAAATTAGCAATAAAATCTGACAACAACAAATTAATTATAAATTTTGATTTTCCACTTGAAATTGTACTAAAAAACGTTTGTTTTCCATCTGTGCTAATGCTAATTGCTAACACACACATTATGACTGGTTGTTTTAACTGAACGACTCTTGAGTAAACAAACTAACCTCATGTTAGGTCATTCAGAGGCCATCTTTGAAATGCCCAATGGACATTATTTATTTATTTATTTATTTTCGATCTTCAACACTTGTTAATATTATATTTCAACTAAACTCATCTTTAATAGGTCAAATTATGACATTTTTGAGATAATGATATTTTCAAGACAACTTACCGCAAGTTAGTTAGTTCGTTGGCCATTTTGGAAATTCCCACTAGACGATATTTACTATGTAGCATAAAGTATGAAAATCTAAATCATTTCGATTACATATTTCAAATCAGCTATACATTTTATGTATTGCAATGATTTCTCCATGTGAAATCACACTAAAAACTATTTTTCAGTCTGTGCTAACACTATTTGCTAATATACACATAACATAACTGTCCCTTTTAAATCAACGACTCTTCAATATCCAAAACTTTACAACATTTTAAGATTTACCGCAAGTCAGGTAATTCAGCGGCCATCTTGGAAATGCCCACTGGAAGTAATTTTTTATATAGATATTTTCAACACTTGTTAATATTATATTTCAACTAAACTCTTACAAAGTCTTGATTTTGTTTTGGGGGTGTACTAGAACAGGCTCTCATACTAGGTTGTTTGATTTTTCACATATTTTACATTATTACAACACCTCTCTCCCCAGTCAGGCATGAACGGCTCGAATAGTTCCTGTATCAAATGAAGGCCCGCCTTCTGAAAGACGAAATGTGCTGTGATTGGTTAGCAAGGCCAGTGTGTGTTGTGATTGGCACCACTCGGCGCCTGGTTGGGAAATGTCATGCCCCTTACCATAGCCGCCTGCATGCTTCAGTGTAAATATTGCGTCAAAATCAAATCAATTGAGCGCGATTTAAACCCGGATGATTGTAACCACTCTAAGTTCGTCTGCCTTGGGAAAGCTAGCGTGTCTCTGACATAGTGATAACACTCATTACCAGGTCTCGTCCCATTCGTCGATATTTGTGATATCACAAATCCCGGAAAATATGCGTTGTAGTCCAAACGAGTCGTTCGTTGTAGTTTTTGAAAAGTGATTTCTGTTAAATAAAATATCTCCTTTTGAAGTGGACTTTGAGCTTTGTAACTTTGCAGATCTTTTTTATGATCAAACAGCAACATTACAGACTAACTAAAGTTGAAAAAGTGAAAAAGTATAATAACACCCCTTTAAGAGACTTACCACAAGTCCAGTCTCTTAGTGGCCATCTTGAAAAATGCCATCTGGAAGGTATTTTCTATGTAGCATTACAACTTTCATAAATTTATTCAATCTTCAAAACACTTGTAAATATTTACAAATACATTTTCCTTAAAAAAAAAAAAGTGACATTTTTGAGATGATATTTTTAAGACACTTACGAGTCAGTTCGTTCTGCGGCGATCTTGGAAATTCCCACTGAACGCCATTTTCTATGTAGCATGATGAAAATCAAAATTATTTCGATTAGATTTTTAAAATCAACAATAAATTTTGATTCTCCACCTGAAATTCCATTAAAGATGCTATTTTGCAGTGCTAATGCTAATTGCTAATATAAACACACAACACAGTTGATTGTTTTAACTGAACGACTCTTGAATAACCAACACTTCCTTAATAAAAAAAAAGTGTAAAATTATGACATTTTGAGATAACATTTTTAAGACATTTACAAGTCAGTTTGTTCTGCGGCCATCTTGGAAATTCCCACTGGGCGTTATTTTCTAAGTAGTATGAAGTATTAAACTGTATTAGTAGGGGATTCATTTATTATTTTTAATTTACTTAAGTTATTTATTCATTTATTCTACATTTTTAAAAGACTCTATGATTGTAAATCTATCTATAGTTATATATACACATATAAAATTATATATAATTCTATGAACTCTATGAAATCCAGACTGGTGTGAATATTCAATATTTATTTATTTAGATTTTATTTCATTTTCTTGTTTGTCAGTCTATCATCTTTTCTCCAGTGATGTGCGAAATACAGGATAAAGCAGCTTGATGACTAACACTAACCCGCTGTATTATTGTGTGTTTTTAAGCAGCTCTTGACGTGTAATCAGTGCTGATGTCGAGCGATGATCCCTAAACCACAGGTGAACAGATTACACACCGTCAGCGCTGCTTCGGTTAGCTGTGAGATTCGTGAGGCTCGTCTGAGTTTGCTGGAGTCTCTTCAAATCTATTCCATCTGTCAGCATCTCATCTGCAGTAAAGTCCCTTTGGCACTGTAACAAAACAATGACTTTTGTAAAAAATCCACTCCTGTTGCAACCTTAATTAAACATTGTATGGCTGTATAAAGCAGCAGATACGCTTTTATTTAAAGCCACTCACTCGAGCGTGAAAGCCAGACTGAGAGTTTTTTTCTAGAAGCATCTTCTCAAAAAAAATAAAAAAGATGCCGCAAAGATGCCTTTTTCTTAGCCGATGCCTTAATGTTGTTTGTTTAGGACGTGTACTAGCATGCAGCGTGCTGACAGTCCTCAGAGAACAGCCGTCAGCGCGTGTGAAGAAACTCCTCGCTGCTTTAGCTGTCATCATTTCTACAGAACGCTGTGAGCCGTTAGCTTAACAATCACAGATTCCAACTATTTTTAGCATGCTTCCCCGTGCTAACTCACCACAGTGCTATGTGTCAGCAGTACTGAATGGTTGCTAAGGTGTTCTGGGTTTTTTTTTGAGCACATAATGTGGTTGCTAAGATATTCTGGGCGTTTTTACCACATTATGTGGTTGCTAAGGTGTTAAACCGTTGCTAAGGACTTATGAGTGGTTTTAACCTGGTGCTGTGTGGTTGCTTAGGTGTCAACCTGTTGCTATGTTGTTTCTAAGGTGTTAACATGTTGCTGTGTAGTTGCTAAGGAGTTATGACTGTTTTTAAAATGTTGTTATGTAGTTTTTAATGAGTTATGGGTGGTTTTAACCTGTTGCTATACTGTTTCTAAGGTGTTAACCTGTTGCTATGTAGTTACTAAGGTGTTTTGAGTTTTTTAAGCACATAATGTGGTTGCTACGATATTCTGGGTGTTTTTACACATTACGTGGTTGTTAAGGTGTTAACTCGTTGCTAAGGAGGTATGAGTGGTTTTAACCTGTTGCTATGTGGTTGCTAAGGTATTAAACTGTTGCTATGTTGTTGCTAAGGAGTTATGAGTGGTTTTAAGATGTTGCTATGTAGTTGCTAATGAGTCATGAGTAGTTTTAACCTGTTGCTATGTTGTTTCTAAGGTGTTAACCTGTTGCTATGTAGTTGCTAAGGAGTTATGAGTGTTTTTAAGATGTTGCAATGTAGTTGCTAATAAGTTATGAGTGGTTTAACCTGTTGCTATGTTGTTTCTAAGGTGTTTACCTGTTGCTATGTAGTGGCTAAGGAATTATGAATGTTTTTAACCTGTTGCTATGTAGTTGCTAAGGAGTTATGAGTGTTTTTAAGATGTTGCTATGTAGTTGCTAATGAGTTATGAGTGGTTTAACCTGTTGCTATGTTGTTTCTAAGGTGTTTACCTGTTGCTATGTAGTTGCTAAGGAATTATTAATGTTTTTAACCTGTTGCTATGTAGTTGCTAATGAGTTATGAATGGATTTAACCTGTCGATATGTAGTTACTTAGCTGTTGTGGGTTTTTTAAGCACATTGCTCAGATGTTCTGGGTGTTTTTACCACATTTTGTGTTTGCTAAGGTGTTCAATGTAGTTTTTACCAGGTTACGTGGTTGATAAGGTGTTAACCCATTGCTAAGGATGTATGAGTGGTTTTAACCTGTTGCTATGTGGTTGCTAAGGTGTTGACATGTTGCTATGTTGTTGCTAAGGCGTTATGAGTGGTTTTAACCTGTTACTATGTGGTGGCTAAGGTGTTAACCTTTTGCTATGTAGTTGCTAAGGAGTTATGAGTGTTTTTAATCTGTTGCTATGTAGTTTCTACTGAGTTATGAGTGGTTTAAACCTGTTGCTATGTTGTTTCTAAGGTGTTAAACTGTTGCTATGTAGTTGCTAAGGAGTTATGAGTGTTTTAACCTGTTGCTATGTAGTTACTAAGGTGTTTTGGGGTTTTTAAGGACATAATGTGGTTGCTAAGGTGTTCAAGGTGTTTTTTACCAGCTTATGTGGTTGCCAAGGTGTTAACCCATTGCTAAGGAGTTGTGAGTAGTTTTAACCTGTTGCTGTGTGGTTGCTAAGGTGTTAACCTTTTGCTGTGTAGTTGCTAATGAGTTATGAGTGTTTTTAACCAGTTGCTATGTGATTGCTAAGGAGTTGTGAATGATTTAACCTGTTGCTATGTGGTTGCTAAGGTGTTAACCTTTTGCTATGTAGTCACTAAGAAGTTATGAGTGGTTTTAACTTGTTGCTATGTGGTTGCTAGTGTGTTAACTATTTGTCATGTAGTTGCAAAGGTGTTCTGTGTTGTTTTAACCATTGCTATGCAGTCGCTAAGGTGTTCTGTGTTGTTCTTAACACATTGTGAGGTTGTTATGGTGTTCAGGGTGTGTTTAACCTGTTGCTATGAGGTAATAATATTACAGTCCACACATTTGACTCGAATCCCTCCGTTTCGTGAAATGTGCAATCTGATCTATTTGAAAACAAAGCATTTTTATGAGTAGAATGAATTAGCCTTAGCTAACAGCGCTAGTAACCGTAAACACACTAAGTAATTATGATTGTACACATGGTTTTGCAGTGTTTTGAGGCTGTATTGTATTGTGGCGGATGATCAGTGTGGGCTTGTCTAATGGACTCCATGAAAACATCTTTTATTCCGTGTGAAGTTCACGCCTGTGTGCGTTTACCACACAGACGCGTCTGAGAGACTGAGAGAATAAAGGAGCTCATGAATTTATATAAGACGCTGTTGAAGTCTGGAGGGATCGGGCAGCACGGGACAGAGCTTATGAATTCATCCAGAGTTAGTGAGCTATAAAATGGACTTTCTGATTCCCCAAACGCCTCGTACGTCCAGCTTCATCCACGAAATTACAGAGAAAACTAACGGCCAGACGCCGGTTTTGAAGGTGCTAAACGTTTAGCGATACCAAGAACTCACGCTGATGAACTCACGTGTGAAACATGATGCAGGTTTCTGATGGTGTATATTATTAGCGATGTTTAAATAGTGTGTCGTCCTGCGGTGTTTGTGACACGATTCCTCAGATCGTATGTGTTTTTGAGGAGAATCTGCTTTTACACTTATTAAGTGATCAGATGCATAATTTTCACCTGCTAAACCAGAAAATAAATGAAACAATAGGCTTTTCTATATTTATATATACATATACACATATATATATATATATATATATACATATATATATATATGTATATGTCACGGCCTGCATACTGTGCAGGAACGAGGAGTGCGGAGACGACAGAGATTAACACTGGGAACAATCTTTATTAAACCAAACAAAGACTCACACGAAGGAACGCACACGTAGGACATCGGGCTGACATATAAGACTGGACGCAGGACTCAGGAAAACACAGGGCTAAATACATGAACTTAATGGGGAAGGTCAGCTGGGCCAGTGTGTGCTGTGATTGGTCAGCTGGGCCAGTGTGTGCTGTGATTGGTTAGCTGGGCCAGTGTGTGCTGTGATTGGCAGCACTCGGCGCCTGGTCGGGAAATGTCATGCCCCTTAGCCATAGCCGCCTGCGAGCTTCAGTGTAAATCTTGCGTCAAAATCAAATTTGAGCGCGATTTAAACCCGGATGATTGTAACCACTCTTAATTCGTCTGCCTTGGGAAAACTAGCGTGTCTCCGACATAGTACAGACTAACTAAAGTTGAAAAAGTGAAAAAGCATAATAGGACCCCTTTAAAATTTCCACTATAATTTATTTTTAGAAATATAATTTTATAATTTGTAAATATAAATAGGCTATATAAATAATTTACATTTATGTTTATATTATTTTTATTATTATTAATTTTATAATATTTACTTTAAATTTTTTTTAAATATAATTTTATAATTCATAAATATAAATATATAAATAATTTATATTTATATGCTATTTATTATATTATTATTATTATTATTATCATTTATTTCATAATAGTTAAGCAGTTTTTGTAGATTTCAAACAAATATAGGATATTTATTTATTTATTTGTTTGTTTGTTGGTTGGTTAAACCTTTATAGCAGATTCTTTTTAAATTTAATTTCCACTACTATAATTAATTTTTTGATATATACTTTTAGAATTCTTAAATAAACAAATATAAATGATTTATATGTAATATTAATTTAATTATTTTTTATAATATTTAAGCATCTTTTGTAGATTTGTCCATTCATTCATTCATTCATTCATTCATTTATTTATTTCAAAGAGTTACACACAAAAAAATCCAAACATTTTTAAACATTGAATCAAAATCAAATATATGAAATTCTTTGAACTAATCCACAATGAATGCTTAAATAAATAAATAAATAAAATTCAAACAAAATGTAATACATTTGTTTATTTGCTGTAGGTTTCGCCTTTATTGCACGTTAGTTTAAAGACAATTTTGATTTCTAGAGAGTATTGTCAGGCCTGTGGAGCTCAGAAGGTCAAAAGTCATATGCCTCTTTCTCCTATGTTATTATATTGAGCCGAGGCATTTCCATCGTCTTGATTTGTATGTTACTTGCATTTCAACACATTTTTATGACTTACAGTGTAGTCAAATGATTGTAGTCGTCCAGATATTTCAGGAAAGACTCATTTCGCACATGCATTGATTTAAAGTCACCTTGTATTGAAGTCACTGTGTCGAAATGAAAGTTTAAAGTCCAGTTCAATCAATACTGACCAATGGAGGATCATCATGACGCTGACGATTTTCCGTAATGAATCGGATCTCGTCGTTTGCCCTCCTTTAAGATGTTCGGATGAACGCGTGAACCCTTCCTCGTGATCTCAGGCGATACTTTGCAGACTATTGATTGGTGTGACCTATTCCTCTGATGGAAATGCAGCACATGTGTCCGGTCGTCATTGATTTGCTGTTCAGGTCAGATGAAGTGTTGGTGTGTAGTCAGTAAAACTGTGCTTGAATCTTCATTACGCCATTCTGTGTCTGGATTTCAGCGTTTCTCAGTATAAATAGGTTTATTGGCCTCGTGAGGATTTTTGGCTTTGCAGTGATTTCACTAAATATAAACAGTTTAAGTGGATAAATATAGTTTGTGTGAATGTGGCTGTTTGTGGCAGAAAAGAGACTGAAGAATTCGGGAAAGTCAGTTGCACAACACAAAGTTATATTAATAATAAGTCATTTTTATACTAATTTTTATACATTTTACACACAGCTAAGCATTTATCACAGATCCTTGATTATTATTTTTTTTTTAAATTTTTTTTTATTCATGTTAAGCATTTATTGCAGATTATGCACATATCCAGTTTTAATTTAATTTGAAAGAAATTAGTTAATTAATGTATTGGTTTATTTTTGTTAAGCCTTTTTTAGAGATTCTGCAGATTTTAAGGAAATGTATTAATTCATTCATTCATTTAGGTTAATACTTTATTGCAGATTATGTTATTTATTTATTTATTTATTAATTCATTCATTCAGTTAAGCATTTATTGCAAGTTTGTTCAAAGAGTTATGCATCCAATTTCAATTTAATTTAAAATGTATTAATGTATGTATTCATTTAACACTTTATTACAGTTTCATTCAGAGTGCACATATGCCATTTTTATTTATTATATTTTATTTTATTTTAGCCTTTATTGCAGATTCTTTAATGAGTTTGACCAAAACAAATGTCCAATTCCATCAAATAAATAAATAAAAATTTTATTGATTGATTGATTGATTGACGATTCATTTTAAATAACAAGGACCACTTCGGATTTAACGTCAAATTAATTTATATGTTTATTTTATACTATTATGATTTTTGTTTTGATTTTGAATCTGATTTGAAACTTTTCAAATATAATTTCTTTCTTTATTTCATAATGCTTAAATATTTATTGGCAATTTATTTTGGTCTATCATTTTTTTTTGTTTATGCAGATATTTGTTTATATCTGCAAAATTGATCAAATCGTTTTAGTAGTATTTATAGTGCTTGTTCATGTGTTTTTAATTATATGCTTAACCATTGTAAGATGAATCGCATGTTCTTCCAGCTGCAGTTTTGATATGTTTCCGTCAGCTGTGATGACATGACTCTGGATCCAGGCTCCTCCGGTGGTCACCGATCTCTCGGGGGAGCCGTTAACAGCTGGGTGTTTTGGTCCAGATGTCCCCCACCGCGGCGGTGCAATCAGCTCCGTAATTAAGATTCAGCGCCGGCCTCATCTGCCACTTTCAATTGGTGCCAACATGGCAGCCGAGGAGTAAATCAGGTCTGGTAGTTCAGCCCAGAGACACAGACAGAAACCCAGCTACATTTTGTCTGCTTGAGCGTAACCGCCGTGGTTTTGGCGGGAAGAGTTCCCGCTCCTTCAGCTGATTTATTGAACGCTAGTAATTGGCGCTAAATTAGCGTACTGAATCATAGAAAAGTCGATTCTGTGTACATGACATGAGTACATGTGACACCAGCTATACTTACAGTCAGCTGAATCACGTACATTGACAAGAATCGGCCCACAATGTCTTACTGCCAGGCGTGAATAAACAATTAACCAACTGTTGTTTCATAGCAACCGACACTCATTAAGAAGTTCATCATTGGCTGCTATATTCAGCACACTACCCTTGGGGTGGGCGTTCATCCAGCGCAAACATCTCTTATGAAGAGATATGAAACGATGAAGTAGAAACTAATGTTGAAAGACGTGTCAAGACATCATATAACAGCCGGTCCCGGGAGAGGCTCTCGCGCGCGCGGAGGCGACGGCTTGAGTTTTGCGTGTTTTGGAGCATCTATATATTTTACATCCGGCCCAATTAGATCAAGTTAGCAGAGTTTTAAACCTGCAAATTATTACATGGCACAACTATGAGGATGCAGATAAGAAATACAAGGTTCGTGGTCCTTGCAAGTGTAAAACGTTCCTGAAACGTTGTCAAATGGTTGCATAAGTGTTCTGAATGGTTGCTAAGATGTTCTCGGGTGGTTTCTAGGTGGTTACTTATTGGCCCGAGTCTAAAGAGGCTCTGTAATATTCTGTTCTGTAAATTTGGCTTAGTGCACGTTGTTTGTTGTCAAGTTTGATTTTCATCATAATTTAGATTTTTTTTCTCAAAATTGACTTGTCATAATTTCAATTTTGTCATAATTGTGCTTTTAAAGTCATAATTCTGACATTTTATTCCATAATTATATCTTTATCTCATAATTTCGACTTTGTCAAAATTGTGACTTAGTATCTCATAATTTCAACTTGTCATAATTTTGACTTTATCTCATAATTATGACTTAGTTTGTCATAATTTTAATGTTTTATCTCATAATTATTTCAATGTTTTATCTGATAATTATATCTCATAATGTCGACTTTGTCATAATTTTGACTTGTAAACTCAAAATTATGACTTTTTATCTCATAATTTTGACTGTCAGTTGTGGCTTAGTATATCATAATTTTGCCTTTTGAAGTTATAATTCTGAATTTTTATCTCATAACTATGACTTTTTATCTCATAGTTTCAAATTTGTCATAATTGTGGCTTAGTATGTAATCATTTCGACTTTTTATGTCATAATTCTGTCTTCATCTCATAATTACCGTATTGTCCCGAATATAAGACGATATTTTTTTCTTGGAAATACATCTGAAAAAACGCGGTCGTCTTATATTCAGGGTCTAGACTTTGACATGTCAATAATACACCCACAACACTAGGTGGCGCCAAATACGCATAAAACGAGTGTGCCATGAAATACGTAATGTAATGCGTGTTGTAAATATCGCGAGTAAAAACAAAAGAGAAAGAAAACCTTACAGCTGCATGAGGCATGACTGTCACGTTAGCCTGATGGCAACAAACTCCCTTTGTGATTTTAAAACGTAAGACAGTACCCAGAGTTGAAGACTGCAGTAAGATTTAACCTCTACTGTTAATAAGATTTTGGTAGGCTACTATTAGATGGATAGCCATGGTATATCAAAAAGTGTATATTTTTTAAATGTGATTGTTGGTACATTTTACCAGTTTTTACCATACTTTCAAAACAAAAATTAAAATAGGACAAATATGCAATATGATAATAATTGAAGACAAAATGTGTTTTACTGAGAGAAAAAAAAATTTGGTTTTTAAAAAGCCTTTTTCCAAAAGGTACATCTGGAAAAAGGGGGGTCGTCTTATAATCAGGGTCGTCTTATATTCGGGCCAATACGGTATGTCTTATGTCATAATTCCAATGTTTTATCTCATAATTTTGTATTTTTATCTCATAATGTTGACTTTGTCATAATTTCAACTTTTTATGTTATCATTTTAATACAAGTGTTCTGATTGGTTGCTAAGATGTTCTCAGGTGATTTCTAGGTGGTTGCTTATTGGCCTGAGTCTAAAGAAGCTCTGTGATATACTTGTCTGTAGATTCGGCTCAGATCCCTCCTTCTGTGCATGTTGTTTGTTATTTGCACCTGTTTTATCGTCCCCCGGCAAAGAATTGTGTAAATTTGCTCAATTGCTCAAATTTGCTCAAAACCTACAAAATATTGCATCGGCAAAACTATGAAAACTGCAAATCGGAAATACAAGATTTGTGTGTTTTGTAAGTGCAAAACTAACTGCCGTGATGCTAGTTTATGAAATGTTGCCAAATGGTTGCATAATTTTTCTGATTGGTTTTTAGCATGTTGCTAAGTGGTTGATGTTCTCGGGTGGTTTCTAGGTGGTTCCTTATTGGCCTGAGTCTAAAGAGGCTCTGTGATATACTTTTCTGTAGATATGGCTCAAATCCCTCCTTCTATTCACATTGTTTGTTATTTCCGCCCGTTTTATCGTCCGCTGGTGAAAGTTTGCGTTAGTTCGCTCAATTACAGTTTTGAACCTACAAAATATTGAATAGGCAAAACTATGAAAACTGCAAATCAGAAATACAAGATTTCTGTGTTTTGCAAGAGTAAAACTCGCTGCCGTGATGCTAGTGGTTTACGAAACGTTGCCAAATGGTTGAATAAGTGTTCTGAATGGTTTTTAGCATGATGCTATTTGGTTGCTAAGGTGTTCTGGGTGGTTTCTAGGTGGTTACTTATTAGCCCGAGTCTAAAAAGTCTTTGTGATATTCTGGTCTGCAGATATGGCTCAAATGAACATTGTTCGTTGTTTTCATTCATTTTATCGTCCACCAACAAAGAATTGTGTAAGTTCGGCCCCTTAAAAAAGTATGATGTGTTTGGTGCAACAAGTTACACTCAGAAGTTTAAAACTTCAAGAGAGTGCATACAGTAGAGTCGTTTTTTTTAAACGTGTAACGCCAAGTTAAACAATAACAAGATAATAATGAACAGTGGGTACTTAAATTTCACACTGAGCATTTTTAAAAGAACAACATGTTTTGTGTGACAAAATATGCTCTGAACTTGCTAATAACATACAATGGGTACTTAAAACTCACATTTAGCACTTAAAATAGTACAGGATATTTGGTGTGATAAGTTATACTTCAAAATGTAATACTTTTAAGATTTGGGGGTTACAGTTTTGCTTCAGTTTCTAAATGTGAGTTAACACAGTTCACTAATAAAATATGTAGCTAGCAAGCTTAAAAAGTGTTTTAACCTTCATCTGTGCTACTTCAGAGTTAATGGAGCTGATTATT
Source organism: Sinocyclocheilus rhinocerous (assembly GCF_001515625.1). NCBI lineage: Eukaryota > Metazoa > Chordata > Actinopteri > Cypriniformes > Cyprinidae > Sinocyclocheilus > Sinocyclocheilus rhinocerous. Next base: position 671,002 of record NW_015654494.1, read on the forward strand.
CATGGAGAAATATCTGCCGCATTGGGTGAGGTATTTATAGTATTAGTGTGGCTGTGGGGATGGTGTTGTTTTTTTACCGTTGTGCATAAGATTGCAAGCCATCCGCCGACAGAAGGAAGTGCCTCCGTTTTCTGTCAGAGTTTAGCACCCTCGCCTACTTGTGCCATCCGTTAGACAGTTGCCATAGATATCCCATAATGCCACAGTCGCAGCAATGCAGAGAAGCTAGGAGACGACAGGAAGCTCAGTCTGTCCATTAGCCCGTAAAGCTGCTGTTGCGTTAACAAATGGTCAAATTTATGGAAGCCCATTTCTGTCACATAAGAAAAGAAATCATAAGTTGGCATGTCAAAATTATAAGATGAAAAGTTGAAATTATGACTTTAAAACTTATAATTATGAGTCAAAAAATCTAATTAAAGTCGGGTTTTTTTGCTTTTTATCTCATAAATTCAATTTAGTATGTCATAATTTTGACTTTTTATATCATAATTAAGACTTATGTCATCATTTCGCCTATTAAAGTCATAAATCTGACTTTTTATCTCATAATTTCAACTTTGTCATAATTGTGGCTTAATATGTCATAATTTTCGACTTGTGTGATAATTTTGACTTTATCTCATAATTATGACTTAATATGTCATAATTTCAATGTTTTATCTCACAATTATGTCTTTTTTATCTCATGATATCGACTTTGTCATAATTATGACTTAGGATGTCATGATTTTGACTTATCCCATAATTTTGACTTTTTATCTCATAATTAAGACTTTTCATCTCATAATTTCAAATTTGTCATAAGTGTGGCTATGCCATAATTTCAATTTATGTCATACTTAGTATGTCATAACTTCAACTTTTAACTTAAAATGTCATAATTACGACATTTAAGACAACTTTTATGTCATAATTTTGTCTTTTATCTCATAATTATGACTTAATGTCATAATTTTAACGTTTTATCTCATAATTATGTCTCACAATGTCGACTTTGTCATAATTATGATTAGGCCTATATGTCATGATTTCAACTGGTCATAATTGTGACTTTTTATGTCATAATTTCGAATTTGTCATAATTGTGGCTGTCATAATTTCAACTTTTTATGTCAGTTTTGACTTTTGTCATACTTAGTATGTCATAATTTCAACTTCATAATTGTGACATTTAAGCCAACTCTTTACGTCATAATTTCAATGTTTTATCTCATAATTATGTCTCTTTATCTCATAATGTCAAACTTTGTCATAATTGTGACTTAGTATGTCATAATTATGACTCGACTTAAACAATTTTTTCTTACGTGGTGGAAAGATGCTTCCATGCACATAAGCACACTTAATCTAATGAGTGCAGAACTGTCTTACAGACAGAAACAAGTGTACTGCTTGTTTTTATCTTTTATTCCAGTCCCCTCAAACTCCCGAACATTTATTGTTAAATCAGAGCGACGACCCTGCAAACCGTAGCCGCTTTGTGACAGATCAGTAGAAAGGAAGGACAAGAGATTTAGTTGTAAGGAGAAGGAGAAGCCTTCAGGGTATCCCTTTCAAAAGTGTAAATGAATCATGAAATCAGCCTAAAACGGAAGAGCGCGTTGTGTAACAGTTGGCAAAATGGCAGGTTTTTTGTGACTGCTGTGGAGGATTCGAACTCCAGAAGATGTTTCTGGTTGCCAACGCGTTCTGGTGCCGACTGGCCTCCGCTCAGGCTAAGTTTGGCTCTCACGCCAAAGCCGATCAGCATGTGCGGCAGCCCACACGTGTGGCATAAGTATACAGTATGTATCAACCAGAAGAAGCAAAGGCTGAGAATATGCATGGAAGTCATTGAAAGTCAGGAGGACACGGTCTGTTACGCCAAAAACTTTGTGACTCGTCCTTTCCCGTCTTCCTTTACCAGCTGCAGACTGAATCCAGTCGTGTAACAATGCGTCCTCGGCCATCTGAAGCTGCTCGGCCATAAACCCCTATAAAATTAGTAAAAGATGGCTTTTAATAAATCTTTTTATATGGCTTTTAATGAAAAATACTTTTTTCATATTTCACCCTAATATCAAAATAAATTAAGAAATTTATATTCATTTTTAAGAAAATGTATATTCATTTTTAAGAAAAAAATAAAAGTACACAAAGACTATTTTTAAAGTGTTTTACACAAAAATGACATATACACTCTAAAAAATGCTGGGTTAAATACAACCCAGTGCTGGGTAAAATAGGGACAAACCCAGCAATTGGGCTGTTTTGACCCAGCGGTTGG
>NW_015654494.1:673443-680111 GCF_001515625.1 Sinocyclocheilus rhinocerous
GGTAGTAACCCAACCGCTGGGTCAAAACAACCCAATTGCTGGGTTTGTCCCTATTTTACCCAGCACTGGGTTGTATTTAACCCAGCATCTTTTAGAGTGTAGTGTGCTATTAAATATATATTTTTATTTTTGTACAATTAATTTGTAGCATTTAAATTAAACTGTAGCATTTTTATATTCCTTTTATATTATAATTACGTTTTTTTTTTTAGGATTTTAGGCTTAATTTGTTCATTTTTTAAATTATCATTAAAATAAATGGCATTATTTAATGTTACTTATAATCAGGGTCGTCTTATATTCGGGCCAATACGGTAATTATATTAATATTATTGAAATCGTAAATGTATTGTCTTTCATTTATGCTGTTTTCAGTTAAAAAAATGTATATTATGCCCAGAAAGAATGATTTTTGTTACTATATTAATTTATATTTTATTTTATTTACATATTATTTTTTGCGGTATTTTGCACAACAATGACATGTAATATGATGTTAAATCTATTATCATCATTTTCATTTGCATTAAAAATAGCATTTTACAATCCATTTACATTATAATTCTATTTTTTATAATCAAACCTCATTCTCAATGCAGTGAGGAAAAAAACGGTATTTTTCAAATTATTTTTCAAATAGCATTTTAAAACAGCATTTTGTCTCTATGCTGATTTTAATTAAAAAATAATGATTTAATTAGTGTATTAATAAATATTGAATTAAATTTTTTATTAATGTTTTATTTTACAGTATTTTGCATAAACGCACATGAAATGTGCTGTTAAATCTATTATCATCCGTTTTGTTTACAATAAATTTGTACAATTTAACCAGTTAATATGATTTACTGTAGCATTAAAAATAGCCTTTTTACATTCCCTTTACATTATAATTCTATTTTCCTATTCATTCTCATTACTGTGATGTAAAAAACAAATTATTAATAAAATAAATTATTAAAATAATTATATGAATATTATTTAAATCGTATACTATTCACTATATTCACTATATTGTCAGATTTCAATGAAAAAAAAAAGATTTTTGTTACGGTACTAATAAACAATTCATTTAATTACATTTTATTAATGTATTAATAAATGTCCAAAGAGAATACTTTTTGAGACTAACTACATTTACAAGCAAGCAAAAAGAATAATAATTTAGTTTAACTGAATGAAAATTTGAGGAGAAATATCCAAATCCACATTTCTTCACGCGATTCATCCCTTCAGATGATTCTAAAAAAAGAGGCGTGGCTTCAGCCAGCGCGTTACTGAATGGGCGGAGCCAACGCGAGCGTCTTTTAAAGCAGGGGCGGAGTCCGAGAGAGAGAGAGAAAGGGTGAGCGAGCGAGAGAGCGCGGTGGGTGGGCGTGTCCATGACGTCACCCTCGAGCTCTCCTCAGCGCTCACAGCTGTGGTTTCTTCCGAGCGGAGCTTGAAATCAGACGCGCTGAGCGAGACGCAGCGCTGTCCGGGGGATTTAAACCGCTATTCGCCGCCGTCCGCGCCCGGAGCTCTCTCTCTATCGCCTTGGATCTGCTCTCTCCTTGGATTATTACCGTTCTTTATTCCTTGGCGCGACGCGCACGAAGATGTAAGGAGGTTTTGCGCGCGCAGAATCACGGAGAACACAGGAACGCGCTCGTTAAAACAAGGTAAGAGCAGTTAATCACTTTATTCTAATGTCAGGAACGGGTGGGAATAAAGCATGCACTTCAGACGAAGAGCGTCTGAAGAACTGCACGCGCTCGGAGAAGGTGGTGCCCTGCGCGCAGTTTGCGCTCCAGACGCGTTTTGCGCATTAGGAATAAACTCATTTTTGACGCGTTTCAAGACTTTACAGCCGGTTTCCGCGTTTTTTGGGGGGGTGTTATCCACCAGCTTCATCCGTGGGACAATCATCCCGCCCAAAGGCTCTCAAAGCCCCGCTCGTGTAAAGTGAGAATGGATGCCACCGTGCGCCTGGGTGGGCGTGTCCATGACGCCACCCTCGAGCTCTCCTCAGCGCTCACAGCTGTGGTTTCTCCCGAGCGGAGCTTGAAATCAGACGCGCTGAGCGAGACGCAGCGCTGTCCGGGGGATTTAAACCGCTATTCGCCGCCGTCCGCGCCCGGAGCTCTCTCTCTATCGCCTTGGATCTGCTCTCTCCTTGGATTATTACCGTTCTTTATTCCTTGGCGCGACGCGCACGAAGATGTAAGGAGGTTTTGCGCGCGCAGAATCACGGAGAACACAGGAACGCGCTCGTTAAAACAAGGTAAGAGCAGTTAATCACTTTATTCTAATGTCAGGAACGGGTGGGAATAAAGCATGCACTTCAGACGAAGAGCGTCTGAAGAACTGCACGCGCTCGGAGAAGGTGGTGCCCTGCGCGCAGTTTGCGCTCCAGACGCGTTTTGCGCATTAGGAATAAACTCATTTTTGACGCGTTTCAAGACTTTACAGCCGGTTTCCGCGTTTTTTGGGGGGGTGTTATCCACCAGCTTCATCCGTGGGACAATCATCCCGCCCAAAGGCTCTCAAAGCCCCGCTCGTGTAAAGTGAGAATGGATGCCACCGTGCGCCGTGCCAGCCTCGCACATCTGATTTCAAGCGCATTTATATTGAAAGTCTGGTTATGCATCTGATTTGTTCTTGCAAACTGATGCCGGCTCTGCGATCTTCTGAGATTCGGTCCAGAAATACCCACCTGCTGGAAACTAGTGAGCAACACTCAATTTCAGCGGACTCGGTTATTAAAATCAACATGTAGTCTGGAGAGGTTTTAGTTGACGGTTTGATCCCAAAACTAAGAAAACTGCGCGTATTTGCATTGTATGAATGATTTATGAACATCAGTTCTTTTAGAAATCAATTGCATGCGCCAAAACGGGTGCTCTCTCTATATATGCATGTCTTTATGATGGTTCTCATGCACTTAGAATAGCTTAATGCACTGATTTAGTGGTGAATTGGCATGTTAATGCATTGTGCTTTATTGTGAATGCACTAAATATAGGAACTGAATAGAGAAATTAAAGCTGTGTAGCCACTGAAGACATTGATGGGAACACGGAATATGGGTTCTCATGGGCTGAACTCTTGCTTGTGCTCTTGAATATGTGCTATATTTGTATGAATCCGAGTGAGATTGGAGTTCAGGGTGTTTGAATATTTCATGCCGGGTGGATTTGTGTTTTTGGACATGCTGTCTCGGTGCGGTGTGGTCTTCAGTGCATCCTGTGCTGGATTTGCATAAAACGAGGCTTGACAGTGGAGTCATTCAAAGCCACACCCTCTTTATGCACTTACATCATAATCTCATGCCAGATTTGAATAAATTAGGATGATTGTTTCACGTTTTAGTTGCATGTCCTCAATGACTCCAAGAAGGCTTTTGACAGATTTTGCTCGTTTCCATAGGCAAATTTGTCCTCACACTACAAACTCACACGCACTAGTCAAAGATCGTCTTGTATGTGTATCGAAATTTCTTCAAAAAGGAGGATTTTGTCAGATTTGATTGGCTCAAACTATCAAAAATCATCTCTTTTTTTGTACACCTAAATGTCCTCGATGTCTCCAAATGGAGGTTTTTGCTCACTTCTACAGGCAAAATGTGTCCTCTAAATGTGTACTAACTCACGCTAGTCGAAAACCATCTATTTTAATAACTGTACATCTGCATGGTCTCAAAATGGAGTTTCTGTCAGATTTTTCTCTCAAACGGACTATAGTCAAAAATCATCTCATCATATTTAAACATCCTCAGTGTCACAAAACCAAGGTTTTTTCTCTGATTTTGTTCGCTCAAACTATCAAAATTGTGATTATTTTAATACATTTATATCTAAATGTCCAAAATAGAGGTTTTAGGCTGTTTCTTTTTTGGTAAATTTGTCCTCAAACTATATCTAATTCACACACAGGTCAAAAATCATCTCTGTTTTATCTAAATGTACATCTAAATGTCCTCAGTGTCTCAAAACTGAGTTTTTTTTTCTGAGATTTTGTGGGCTCAAGCTATCACAAATTGTCTCGTTTTTAATAAACGCATGTCTAAATGGCCTCAGTGTCTCAAAATGGAGGAACTGTCAGATTTTGTTGGTAGATTTGACCTCAAACTCTATCTAAAAGTCAAAAATCATCTTTATTTTCATAAATATAGCCTATATTTTAATGTCCTCAAAGTCCCAAAATGGCGGTTTTTGGCAGATTACATTGAGAAATTACAGATTGCAAATTATTAAAAAATTTTCCTATTTTGATAAATCTATGTCTAAATGGCTTCCATGTCTCAAAATGGAGGTTTTTTTGTCAGATTTTTTTTTTTTTTGGCTCAAAGTATCAAAAATAATCTCTGTTTTAAGAAATGTATATCTAAATGTCTAATTTTGTCAGTTTTTGTCGGTAAATTTGCCTTAAAATATACATATTTGCTCACACACTAGTCAAAAATCATCTTTGTTTTAATATATGTATATATATAAATATATATTTATAATATAAATAGAAATGCCCTTAATGTCCCAGAATGGAGATTTTTGTCAGATTTTATTGGCTCAAATCCTGAGATTTTGTGGGCTCAAGCTATCACAAATTGTCTCGTTTTTAATAAACGCATGTCTAAATGGCCTCAGTGTCTCAAAATGGAGGAACTGTCAGATTTTGTTGGTAGATTTGACCTCAAACTCTATCTAAAAGTCAAAAATCATCTTTATTTTCATAAATATAGCCTATATTTTAATGTCCTCAAAGTCCCAAAATGGAGGTTTTTGGCAGATTACATTGAGAAATTACAGATTGCAAATTATTAAAAAATTTTCCTATTTTGATAAATCTATGTCTAAATGGCTTCCATGTCTCAAAATGGAGGTTTTTTTGTCAGATTTTTTTTTTTTTTGGCTCAAAGTATCAAAAATAATCTCTGTTTTAAGAAATGTATATCTAAATGTCTAATTTTGTCAGTTTTTGTCGGTAAATTTGCCTTAAAATATACATATTTGCTCACACACTAGTCAAAAATCATCTTTGTTTTAATATATGTATATATATAAATATATATTTATAATATAAATAGAAATGCCCTTAATGTCCCAGAATGGAGATTTTTGTCAGATTTTATTGGCTCAAATGATCAAAAATCATCTTTATTTTGATAAAAGTATATTGAAATGTCCTCACTGTCTCCAAATGGAGATTTTTGTTGGATCACATTTACAAATGACAGATCCCAAATGAGCAAAAATGATCTTTATTTTGATAAATCTATATTTAAATGTCCTCCAGGTTTAAAAATGGAGGTTTTTGTTGGATTACATTTACAAATTACAAATTACAAAATTATAAATGATTCAAAATCATCCCTATTTTAATAAACTCATATCTAAATGGCTTCTATTTCTCAAAATTGAGATTTCTGTCAGATTTTATTGGCTCAAATGATTGAAAATAATCTCTGTTTTTATAAATGTATATCTAAATGGCCTTGTTGTCTCCAAATGAAGGTTTTTGTTAGATTTTTGGTAAATTTGTCCACAAACTCTACCTAAATACGTATTTACTCACACACTAGTAAAAAACATCTTTATTTTAATAAATGTATATATAAATATATGTAATTATAATATAAATATAAATGTCCAAGTGTCTCAAAATTGAAATTTTTTGTCAGATTTTATTGGCTCAAATGATCAAAAATCATGATTTTGATAAATGGAGGTTTTTGTTGGATTACATTTACAAATGACAGATTACATTAAAAATGACAGATTACAAGTGTTCAAAAATCATCCCTATTTTAATACATTTATATCCAAATGGCTTCTATTTCTCAAAATGGAGATTTCTGTCAGATTTTATTGGCTCAAATGATCCAAAATCATCTCTTTTTTTGTAAATGTATATCTAAATGGCCTCAGTGGAGGTTTTTGACAGATTTTTGGTAAATTTGTCCTCAAACTCTACCTAAATATGTATTTGCTCACACACTAGTCATAAACCATCTCTGTTTTAAGAAATGTGTTTCTAAATGTCTCCAAATGGAGGATTGTGTCCTCTTGTGTTGGCTCAAACTCTATGTAAAGATGTCCTAGCCGATTGGGATGGGATTGGGCTGATGAAGCGAGCTCACCGTTTGTTGTCGTTCGGCTTCCCTGCAGGACATCTCAGTCCATTTATAGGCTGCGGGTGGGTGCCGCGGCCGGACGAGAGGCATCGAGTGCGCTTGTGTTGTGTTTAGGCCCGGCGGTGAATGAAGAAGTCGGATTTGTCTCTTGATTTGCGTCTAGTTCTCCCAGCAGTGAAGAGGGATAAGTACCTGTCATTCCTTATGTATGAAAACGCTCGTCGTTGCTGCATGAATGGACATTGTGTTATTTACGCAGCGAGTCCCGCGGGCCGCTATCGCTCCAGTGCGCTGACGGACTGATCAGGCCACTTATATCTACAACAGACACCGCTAGCACTGATATGTCACACTTACACGTTAACTGCACTTGTTAGGGGCTAAACTCGGACTGGTGACGTAACCAAACGGACTATAATGATGAGTAATTATTGCTAAAATTTGTATTTTACAATCAAATCAAATAAAATAAAACCAATAAATACAAATTATGTAACTCAAATAGGTACTATTTATTTGCATTTTATGTGTATATATATATATATATATATATATA
>NW_015654494.1:680189-703910 GCF_001515625.1 Sinocyclocheilus rhinocerous
TTTTTTTTTTTTTTTACATTTTTAGTAGGATGATTAGAAAACTGACTGAAAACTGAAAGAATTATGATTTCTTAAACTATATTTTCAATTTTTTTCCTTTAATTTTTATTTCATTTTTACTTATATTTTTACCTTTATATTATTATATTTATATTTTGTAGTACATAAAACAAGGCTGTAAATTCAACATATTTTACAAAAAAGTTTTTCCCTAAATGATTATAAGTTTCTTTGATTTAAGAAAACTGCTTATAATGATGATTATTTATTATTATAAAAAGCTGTAAGCTCAAGGAGCTTTTATTTATTTATTTATTTATTATTTTATTATTATTTTCCCCAAAATGATTATTTTACAAAAAATCTGAAAATTCAAGCAACTATTTATTTATTTGTGTTTGTTTGTTTGTTTATTTATTTCCAATAAATAAATGTATTGTTTTTTATGTATTTGCCTGAACATTTATTTTTTCTTTGACGTAACAAAACTGATGATTAATTTTTCCAGAGTTATTTATTCAAAGAATTATCATTTCACAAATTAAAATGTAACCTGAAGTAGCGACTATTTATTTATTTCGTTAGTCAGTCATCCATCTATCCATGCTATTTAATCCAAATATTCAATATATTAAAGTATATAATTAACTAGCTAGCTAGTTGTAGTAAAAAAGCAGAACATTTACTATATTGACAAACACAAGTATACTTTAATATGTGTTAACTTATTATTATTTATTTTTTTGATAATTGTTTAAAATATTTTTCAATTAACTTCCAGTTAATTTATTTTCTAAAACTAATATTATTTTTAAATTTTAAAAAAAGTCTCTAAAATATATATATATATTTTTTATAAATTATAAAAGAACGATAATGTGTTGTACTATGGCAAGCCGTTTTGACTTTTATTAATTCTCAGGATATGAATTCTTGATATCAAGAATTAATTTCTTACTTGAAATTCCAATTTCACAAATCAGAAATACAATTCTTACTAGAAAAACCTTTATTTTTGATATCAGTAATCACGTGGTTACTAGTACAGATGTCTATTCTTGATATCAACAATTTAATTGTCACTAGTGACAATGTTCATTTCTGATATCTGAAAATGTATTTCTGATATCAACAATTGGGAGGGTAATTTCTGATATCTAAAATGACTTTTGTTACTAGTAACAATCACATTCATGATGTCAGATATGAACATTGTCACTAGTGACAATTAAACTGTTGATATCAAGAATAGACATCTGTACTAGTAACCACGTGATTACTGATATCAAAAATAGAATTTCAACTTGATATTAACAATTGATTTTGAATGGCAGCCTATGGTGACATTTAACTAGTGAAAATATAATTACGGATATCAAGAATTAACATTTTAACTAGTAAAAATTGAATTGTTGATATCAAGAATTAACATTTTAACTAGTAAAAATTTTATTGTTGATATCAAGAATTCATTGAGAATGAATAAAAGTGAAAACGGCTTGCCATAGTTGTACAGTTTGACTGAGAGCTAATAACGGAGTATAAACACTACTTTATCAAGATATTACCTGCTCATTTTCAGACAGAATATGTCATATTCGAGTATGTGTATGTTGAGTTGTCGCTTCAGTCTTGCAGATTTCTCAGAAGAGCTGTTTTGTCGTGAGTTTGCGGTTTCTGTCATGAAGTCGGAGCGTGTGAGTGATTTCCTTCAGCGATGCGCGGGAATATCCAGATGCGTTGAGGAGCGCCGCCTCTCTCGTATCCCAGCAGCCCTCGTTGTGTCGTGACGGATCGCGTGTCGCAGAGGAGCCCGGAGTGCTGGAGCTGATAAGGATGAGCGCTTTTCACGAGCTCTTTAAGAGCCGTGCTTTCCCGCTCCAACCCCTGACAGAACCGGCTGTAAAATACACACTTAATGACCAGGCAGAGAGGATTATGGGCCGTGAAACAATCTACACGCATCCACACGTGTGTGTTAACCCACACTCGGCTCGTTCTGTCAGGCGTAGCTATGCTAAATATTAGCATAAATGCGTTAGCATACAGCAGTATGTTTTTATGTACTCTTCAGACCTCAAAATGTTGTATTTTCAATGTTTTACTTCCATTTACCAGATATATTTAGTCAGTATTTGTGCTTTCTGTATTTTCACACATGTTCGAGATTTTGCGGCATTAGCTTAGCATTGTGCGAACACAGAACTCCATTGAAAGCAACTGATTTTAGTCATTTTTCTCAAGCACTTCCACATCAAGTTGAATGGAAATTGCTGACTAGACAGAATATTCAATATATTTGGTTAGGTATATGATAACTAGTTAGCTAGTTGTAGTTAAAAGGCAGAACTTGGACTGGATTGATGACAGTATGCAAACTTGTCAATTCATGTGTTGTGTCTGTGCTAAAGAATTAATTTACGGTTGCGATTGTTTTCCCCAAAATTATTTTAGAAAAAAGCTTCCAATTTATGTACTTTAGAAACAAATCTACAGTTTAATTATATTTTAATTTTTGTTATTTTACATTCGTTTGTATTTATATTTTTATACTTTAGGAACAAGAGATCAACATTTTATTTTTATTTATTTTTTATACAGTTAGAGGATCTAAATAAATTTATTTTTATTTTTAGTTTTAGTTTATCATGATATTATTTTATATTTATGTGCCTTTGAAACAAGAGATCTAAATTTGATTTGATTTTTATACAATTAGAGATTCTTAATCATTTTGTGTATAGATTTTGTTGTTCATTTTATTATATAATTTTATATTTATATACTTTTGAAACAAAATATGTAGATTATATTTTATCTTAGTTTTTATACAATTAGAGAATATAAATCATTTTATTTTATTTATATTTTATTAGTACATTTTTTATATTTATACTTTTTACATTTTATTTGTTAATATATCGTTTTATATTTATATGTACTTTTGAAATAGGACCCAATTCTTTTATTTTTATACAAGTAGAGGATCTAAATTATTATTATTATTATTAATTTTATTTATAGATTTATGCATTTTTTTAAATGAGATTCTACATTTTATTTAAAACTTTTTAAAATGCAATTAGAAGATCTAAAAAAATATTTTGGTTTTATTTTATGATATTTTATATTTTTTGTATGATTATATTATATTTTTTTGTATTTTATTAAATTTTATTTTCAGTGTTCCAAATCTGTTGTTGCCTTACGAGGCAGCTGCCTATGTAGGCCGTGGACAGCACTAGGTTTTGTAACACAGCTAGTGTTCAGTGTTCTAACTGCCTACATGATGCAAATGCTTGCTTTGCTTGTTCGCTGTAAGTGTTTGAGAAGTTCTCTCATTGAAGTATACTAGCGAAAGATCAGAGCGCGTTCATCAATTTTACAGAGGCCGCAGTATATGACTATATATTTCCTTGCAGGGTGCTTTTACATTAGTACAAGCTGACAGTAACCTACGCTCGGACCTCCCGCTTGTTCGTAGCAGAATTTAGCATTTCCAGGAAAGCTTCAGCCTTTATGTGTTGAAGCTCGACACTTTAATGGGTTTGGTGTGTACCTGCGCATAAAAGAATGATGGACCGCCGTGTCAGACGAGATGGAGAAAGAGTGTTGGGAATCTGGGAATAAAACCGCTTCAGGCGGATCCCAGTTCATCCATAGTGTGAGGGTCAACAAGATGAGGAGGGGAGTAATTATCCTGGCGAAGTGCGTCAGCGGTTATCGAGCCGGCGAGTTGAGGGGGTGTGGCTTGTTTGGGAATCAAGTGTCGATTTGCATACTTTTAATACGTATGTACTTCGCCAGTGGTGCTTTAAAAAGTGTATGTAAATATATGACTTGGGGGTGGAGTTAAACAATACGAGGACTTGATGATGTCATCAGAAACGGAAGGTCGTTTTAGAGGCGGAGTAACCTGCATTTTATTGCAAGTCAAACATTTTTGCATTGTTTTGTAGTATTTAAAATAGAATGTGGAATATGTGCTATTTTACAGCATACAATGATTTACGCACTAATATTAAATTTGCATATTGTAAAGCATGGATAGTATGTGGATTTTACTTCACTAAATTTTGCAAAACGGGGAAAAAATATGGGGCGGGGCTGGATTTTGTTTGTCTGCATTTGTTTGGATGGTGAAAAGTGTGTGTATAAGTATATGGCAGGTGGTTTGAGGGGCGGAGTTAAAAAAACAAGGACTTGATGATGTCATCAGTAAAGGAAAGTTGTTTTAGAATAGTTTTTTTTGATGAACGATAAACATTGTTTAAACTATTTAAAGTAGTATGTAGAATATGTACTATATTACCACATACAATGATTAATGTACTAATATTAATTTTGCATACTGTATGGGTAGTATGCAAATTCAGATTCTTTAAACAATGTTCGCAACCCATTTTACTTTGTAAAATGATGTATTTTCATGCAACAGGATCTACTAGATTTTGTCTATCTGCAGTTCATTGGATGGTGAAAAGTGTGTGTAAAGTATATGGCAGATGGTTTGAGGGGCGGAGTTAAAAATGAGGGCTTGATGATGTCATCAGAAATGGAAAGTTGTTTTAGAGGCGGAAAAGGCTGCATTTTAAAGAAAGGCAAACATTTTATATTGTTTTGTACTGTTTAAAACAGTATGTTGGATACTTGCTATTTTACAGCATACAGTGATTTATGCACTAATATAAATTTTGCATCCTGTAAAGTAAGGATAGTATGTGAATTCAGATTCCATGATGTTCGCAATCCATTTTACTTCGTGAAATTCCACGAAACAGGATCTTCAATGAGAAAAAAAATTCTTAATTTTGTCTATTTGCAGTTGATTGGATGGTGAAAAGCATATGTAAAGTATATGGCAGGTGGATTTAGGGGTGGAGTTAAAAATATATACTGGAAAGTATGGATAGTATGCAGATTCCTTAAACAATGTTCTCAACCCATTTAACTTTGTAAAATAGCAGGCTATTTTTGTGAAAAATTATCTTCAGTGACAAAAAATACTTGACTTTGTCTATCCGCTGTTGATTGGATGGGGAAAATGTATAGTTTATGGCAGGTTATTTGAGGGGTGGAGTTAAAACGAGGGCTTGATGATGTCATCATAAAAGGAAAGTCGTTTCAGAGGTGGAAAAAGATGAAAGGCATTTTAATGAAAGGCAAACATTTTTTGTATTTTGTATTATTTAATAACGTCATATATGTACTGTTTTACCATGTACAATGATTTATGCACTAATATTAATTTTGCATACTGCAAAGTATGTGTAGTATGCGAATTCAGGTTCTTTAAACGACGTACGCGAAATATTTTACTTTGTAAAATGATGTATTTTCATAAAACAGGAACTTCAATGAGAAAAAAGTACTCGATTTTGTCTGTCCGCAGTTGATGTGTACGTAAAGTATACGGCAGCTGGTTTGGGGGCGGAGTTAAAAAAAATTACCAGGGCTTGATGATGTCACCAGAAAAGGAAAGTCGTTTTAGAGATGGAAATAGCTGCATTTTAATGAAAGGAATATAACGTAGCGGGGACTTGTTCGCAACAAGACCAAGAATGGAATTTTACAAATAAATAAATAAATAAATAGCGTCCGTTTTTCACGCCGTTTTGAATTTAAGTTCTGTAAAAGCCGCTATTTTTATAAATGTTCAATTTTCCACTGAGAAATCTGAGTACAAAGATCAAATAGGTGCTTTTGTTGTTTTTTTTTGTGTTATTCAGCACTAAAACAAACATTACGAGTTTTTTCGACAGCCTTCGGAGAGCGTATGTGTTGAAAGCGATGACAGCCCGGCGTCTGCGTTTAATGTGTTTGTGTCTCACGCTAAAGGTCAGCTGGACAGGTCAGTAGGAGACGGATAGACGGATGATACGGAGCGACCCGCGTTCACACAGAGCACTTAGCGAACGCGTAAACCTCGAAGGTCACCTCGACATTTCAGCGCTGAGATCATCCTCCCGTCGAGGTCTCCTGAGGTTAATGCATCTGGACAAACAGAGGAACACCGCGTTCGTTTGTTCTCCGCCGTTGTCGTCTGCAGTTTTCGTCTGCTGACATAATATCCATGAATGATTCATCCGCGCTCATGTATAATTGAATGAAAGCAGACAGAATGGACTCCAGCAGATTCATGCACTCTCTCCATCTTTATTGGTCTGCTGTGGGATAATCCGATCAGATGCCATATGGGATGTGCGACCGGGCTTCTGCGATGGGACAATGATGAAGGCTTAGGTGTCTTACTCACAAATCCCACGTTTTTGTTGTGGGAGATATTAGATAAAGTATTATCTAACATAAAACTAACCTAGCGTGAGAAGTAGCTTGTTTTAAACGCATTTAATATGTGTAATATATTTAGGAATTGCATATACATTTTTAATTTTAGTGAAAATATAAAAATTGTTTTATAACTATATAGAAAATTATTTATATACATATTTTATATTTCACTGTAAATATAATATATACATTGAATATAAATTAAATCATTTAAAAATCTATGTCTAAAATATATACAAATCTAAAAATAGATGCATTAAATATTTAAAATATTGATAAATAAATATAACTATGTAATATATATGTAGAATACATTTAAATTTTATACATCTAAATGAAAAATAAAAAATGTATACTTCTATAGTTATTTATATAAATTAATACTAATACTATTAATATTGTATAGTCTTATAATTTATTATATATAATGTATATATAAGCAATAAAAATGCTATATTAAGTAAATGTATAAAATGTGTACTTTTGAACATTTTTAGTTTAATGACAAACATGACTTTTAAAATAATTTAATATTAATATTACTTTATATTTATTTTTATAAAAACACTTGTAGATATGTCTTTTATAATTTAATAGTAATCAAATGACCATTTTCTACAGTTTACCATTTTAAGTCATTGAAATCATTGCAAAGCTCATATTAAAAGCATCAAAATGGAAAGAGTTGACCTCTTTGACCTCCTGAGGTTGGCCGTCATCACTCACTGAGAAAATAAAGCATTGCATAAGAGCTTCAGTGGTGTTTTCTGTGTTCATGTCAGGAGTCAAAATGAGAGAAATGAAGGAGTCGCGGCGGATGACACATCAGCTGTTATTGATTCGCCTCACTGTCATCTTCCCATAATGCGTTTCACTGCCGTCTGCGCTGGAGGAATCAGTCGAGCCGCTCCGCACCTTACACTCCTTACACTTAGTCTGAGCTCCAGACGTCTGTGTTCACAGACACACCACGCTCAGCATGTGCTCAGGGTTTGACCGCGAGACTGAAGTCAAATGTTAAGAGGGTGAACTTCATGAAAACTGGTCCAAATCGTATCTATTTAATATAGAAATATTACATTTATCTGTTTGTTTACTTATTTATACTTTTTTCTTTATTCATATATTTATAAATAAATAAAAATGACCAATTTAATTTATTTCATTTTATTCATTGTATGTAATTTTATTTTCTTATTTAATTATTTTATTGTAAATTTCTCCCAAATTGTCATTGATATTCAGAAGAATGCTTTATCTTTATATTTTTTTTATCATTTCTTACTTTTCTTATTGGTGATGCATAATGTGTAAAAAAAAAAAAAAAGTATTTTTTTAAATATTATTTGCTTAATATATTATTTACTAAATTAATGTAATATAGGCCTATTAGTTTTTGATTTTGTACTTTTCATATTTGAGTTTTTATTTCTTATTTATTTATATTATTTTTATTAATATTATATATTTATTATTTACTATTCTTACTGTTGATGCATAATATAATTTATTTTTAATATTTGTTATTTATTTTTGTGTGTGCGTGTAGACATTTTGAATTTTTATTTATTGATGATAAGGAATTTTTGTTTTCTGTTGTTTTTGTCCTGAAATATGATCTGGACATGTTTTTGTCAGGCTTCTAGATTAACCCATTGATCACTAGCATACAAAATGACATTTCGACACTTTGATTCTTTCCACATTTTCACTCTTTCTGTTTCTCATAATTCGGGGTCTGCTCTATTAGCTGTCACTGCGTTTTCTCCTTTAGCTCCTAATGAGTTAGCAAGCATAGCTCTGAGTCACAGATAAAGCCCTACAGAGACGCTTTCATTTCCTCAGACACCAGCGACATTGATTACGCGACTATATTGATGGTCTTTCCTCTGGTTTCATTAGCAAATGAACGCAAGTACAAAAGCAACACTGGATTCTCTTAAAAAAAAAGCAACTTAAAATGTAAAAAGCAGTGATTTTCACGAAGTGTGGAGGTTATCAGCAGGTTAGTAGCGCTGGTCTCACTCACACAGATCCGGCGTGAATGTGTTTTCCAATGTATTTCGGGAGGAATGTGAGGAATTTGGCCGCTCTCTCGTTCCCGGTTCAGGTTTCAGCGTTTGGGAGAGATTCCCAGGTGCGCCGCGGGACGGATTTGGGAAACGGCCAGATGAGAGTCAACGGCACACTCGTTCCTTCAGATCAGACAAAACCTCCCTGAAGAAAGCGCCACGTTACAGAAGTGTAAACTCACTTACAGTTGCAAGTATATTATATTAAATCATGTTTTTTCATATCTGTATTTTCATAAAGACAATTAAGCCTTTAATTGTAATGTGTTTTATTTTTATTTTTTGCATATTTTTTCTTAAAGAAAATGAAGCCTTTAATTGTTATTTGTTTTGTTTTTATTTATATTTTTTGTGTATTTTTCATTAATAAAATTAAGCCTTTAATTGTTATTTGTTTTGTTTTGTTTTTATTTATATTTTTAATTTTTTGTGTATTTTTCATAAATAAAATTCAGCCTTTAATTGTAATTTGTTTTTATTTATTTTTTTTGCGTATTTTTTCATAAAGAAAATTAAGCCTTTAATTTATATTTGTTTTGTTTTTATTTATATTTTTTATTTTTTGTGTATATTTCATAAATAAAATTCAGCCTTTAATTGTAATTTGTTTCATTTTATTTTTTTTGTGTATTTTTTCATAAAGAAAATGAAGCCTTTAATTGTTATTTGTTTTGTTTTTATTTATATTTTTTGTGTATTTTTCATTAATAAAATGAAGCCTTTAATTGATATTTGTTTAATTTTTATTTTTTGTGCATTTTCATTTCATGAAGAAAATAAAGCCTTTGATTGTTATTTGTTTTATTTTTACTGATATTTTTATCTTTTGAGTATTTTTCATAAAAAATAAAACATTTAATTGTTATTTGTTTTTTTGTTTTTTATATTTTGTGTATTTTTTATAAAGAAAATATTGTTATTTGTTTTATTTTATTGTTGTGTATTTTTCATAAAGAAAAAAAAGCCTTTAATCATTGTTTATTGTCAACTTTGATTTGATTTATTTCCTTTATTGTATTAGTCTTTTCATCATGACAGTATATAAATATAGTGAATTTTAAATATAAATGCTTACATAATAGTATTGGTATTATTTCTTAGAATATTTATAGAAATCAAAATAATTAGTATTCAGTTATTAAACCTTTACATGTCTATCATTAAAATAGTTTAAATAGCATGTTTTTGGCATTACAGCAATGAGAATGGCATGAAAAGGCTTAATTTTTTAGGTGTAATATAATTATGCGGTTATGTTAATGAGCTCTGAGTTGTGACATCATCACCATGGCGATTTCAGGTCGATCTGTTTAAGATCTGTTTTTGCTGATCCCATTAATAAATGAGATTTGATTAATTACAGTGGCCTAAAAAAGCCTTTAGCAGAGCGTCTGAGGCTCGTCTCACTATGTTCTTCTGTTTAGTCGATGTTAGCTTTCTGCTGACTGTCTCAGGATGTTGAGACAATCAGATCCATTTGAAGCTAATGCGTTTGGTGGCAGAGAGGAAGTGACAAAGACACGCTGCTTTATTGCTAGCGGCTAAGTGCTGCGCGCTTCACTCCAGAGGAAACGCTGCTGTTTAATTCATGCACTGATGCTGCATTGTGATTTTGTTAAGCAGAGCTTTCCACCAAACATTCATTCATCTTATTGTACGTGATTTAGCTGCTGTTCCGATTAAAATCAGCTCTACATGATGAACTTAGATGATTTTTAGGTTTTTAGATTATTTCGATTAGAACTTGGTGCTTTTTAGTGTCTTTTGACTTCTTAGAACACCTTAACAAGCACCTAGCAACTCCCTAGCAACCACACAGCAACTCTTAGAACTCCTTAGCAACATCCTAGCAACTCCTTAGTAACCACCTAGCAACTGCATAGCAACTCTTAGAACAACTTGGCAACCACCTAGCAACTTAATAAATAAATAGCAACTTTTACAACACCTTAACAACCATCTAGCAACTCTTTAAACAGCTTAACAACCACCTAGCAGCTGCATAGCAACTTTTAGAATTCCTTATTAACCACCTAGCAACTGCATAGCAACTCTCAGAACACCTAGCAACACCCTAGTAACTGCATAGCAACTCTTAGAACAACTTGGCAACCACCTAGCAACTGCATAACAACTTTATAAATAAAAATAAAAAAATTTCACTTTTTATTTATTTCCTTGTTTTGTATAATTTTATTAGCATTCATTGTCTTAATACAAATCAAAAGATTTACTCATTTATATTCTAATTTGTATTTACTTTTTATTTTTATTTATTCATTTGTTTACTTATTTACCTGTTTATTTTTTCATTTGTACTTATTTGTTTACTTATATAGTATTTGTATTATTAATTTTTTTTTTTTTTTCATTATTTTATTTATTTATTTATTTTTCTTAAGTTTGTGCTGTAGGAGCCATATATTAACTCTGAAAACGAGACTGTCAATATGTTGTATTGTACTCAACCTTAATTTTACGAAGTTTTTTGACGTATTTGCCTGAACGATCAACACCAAGTTACCTAACAGTGTGGCATATTGAATGTTTCGTTAGCATTTCTTTTCTGCCTAAAGTCTGTTATTGTTTCATAACCCTGTCTTGATTTTTCGAGCCATTTTTAGCATTATTTTCTCGCTGTCTTTAGCGACAGAAGTCACGACTGACGCTGTATTTGTTTAATTACCGCGTGAATCCGTTTCATCTGTTTTGTGCCGTAGCTTCAGAGGGCAGATGAGAAATTTGCACCTCCAGTTTTCTTTGGCGTATCGTTTCCTCTCATGACTTCCTCTCTTCTTCTCCTTCCCCTCACATCTATTTGCAGATCTCTCTAGAGTTTGATTCTCTTTCAGGGGTCACTGGCTTGTCATCTCCCTCGGTGGAGATCCGAAACCTTCTGGAACCTTCAGTTTTAACGAGTCCCCATCAAAAACCTGGGAAATTGGATGGTGCAACGAATGGGAAAACGCTTTAGCGATTCCTCAGCTTCAGAAGCCTCGCCGATGCGAAATCTTGATTCTGCAGTAGATAAACGCAGGTGTATTTCAGTCTGAAGTGTTTGTTTGACAGTCCCTGATTAAGAACTGGCCCGGTTTGTCTGTTCTGTTCTCCCGCTGAATGTTCCTCTGTAAGCCAGATCTCATTCCTGCTCTCTGCTATCACTGTTTTTATGTTCAGTTCTGGAGAGCAATTACCAACAGCAGAAACCCTACTGAATATTCATGAGGCCCCACTGTATTACGCAAGTGTGCCGAGAAATACGCAAAGTAGTTCTGAGGCTACTGCACAGGTTTAAATAAATCTCCAACCTTAAGTGTGTTACAGCTTTGGTGCTTTTGAGGGACTTTGGACTTGGGCCACCTAGAAACCCGTTAGTAACAACATAGAAACTCTTCAAACACCTGGCAACACCCTCATAACAGCATAGAAACACTTCAAACAACCTAGTAACCACAGTACAACTCTTAGAACACCTTAGCCACCACTTAACAACTCCCTAGTCACCACATAGTAAATCTTCAAATACCTAGCAACATCCTAGAAACTGCATAGCGACTCTTATGGCGCTTTTCCACTGCATAAGGTTCACTTTTGGGGGGTTTTCCACTGGGTACAGTACCTGGTAAGAGGAGCGGATCCAGCGAGAGTTTGATAGGGCGACGCGGAATGAAAACGTTTTTTATAGGAGTTGCGGCAATAGAGGCGGCGCAACTAACGACATGTGAATAATCCCGCCCACTCTAAAGCGGTACTAAACTGCAGTGGAAATGCAAACCGAGTCGTGCCGTGCCATACTGAGCCGTACCGAGCCGAGTCGTACCACGCAGTGGAAAAGCGCCATTAGAACACTTCCAGCCACAGAGCAACTCTGCATAGCAATTCTTAGAACACCCTTGCAAATGCCTAGAAACTCCCTAGAAACCACATAGCAACACTTCTAACAACTTAACCAGCTAGTAACAGAATAGAAACTCATTAAACACATAGCAACAGCATAGAAACTCTTCAATCACCAAGCAACAACCTAGTAACAGCATAGAAACTCGCCAAACACCTAGCAGCTCCCAAGTAACCACATAGCAACTATACAACAAGCTTAACAACTTAATAGTGACACTTTGAGCACCTTAGGGTTACCCTAGCAACTGCATAGCAACTTAGCAACCCCCATAAACCACAGAGCAACTCTGCATAGCAGTTCATAGAACACCCTTAAAAACTTCCTAGTAACCACATAGCAACTGTTCTAACAACTTGTCCACCTAGTGACAACATAGAACCTCCTCAAACACCTAGCAACACCTTAGCAACAGCACATAAACTCTTCAAAACCTAGCAACGCCTTAGTAACATCACAGAAACTCTTCAAAACCTAGCAACACCATAGAAACAGCACATATACTCTTAAAAACCTAGCAACACCTTAGTAACAGCACAGAAACTCTTCAAAACCTAGCAATACCATAGTAACAGCACAGATACTCTTAAAAACCTAGCAACACCTTAGTAACAGCACAGAAACTCTTCAAAACCTAGCAACAGCTTAGTAACAGCACAGAAACTCTTCATAACCTAGCAACAGCACAGAAACTCTTCAAAACCTAGCAACACCTTAGTAAAAGCACAGACACTCTTCAAAACCTAGCAACACCTTAGTAACAGCACAGAAACTCTTCCAACACCTAGCAACACCTTAGTAACAGCACAGAAACTCTTCCAACACCTAGCAACACCTTAGCAACAGCACAGAAACTCTTCCAACACCTAGCAACACCTTAATAACAGCACAGAAACTCTTCAAACACCTAGCAACCACATAGCAACAAGCACATAGCATAGCAACTCTTATAACATTTAAGGAACCACTTAGCAACATGAAATTCTAGTTTAGTTTTAATCGTATTACTATAATAAGCCACTAAACAGCTCAATGCAGCGTCACGAGGCAATTGTGACATTTCTGTCAAATCACAGAGATTTCTCCGATGTGGAGATGTTGCGTCGTTCTCGGTTGTTGTTTGTGTAAAGCAGGTGCTCTGTGGTCACAGTAAATCAGCGGGCCTGTTATCTTCAGCCGTATATCTGCATATTGTCATGAGACGCCGCCCGCGGCGCTCGTCTGACAGCGTAATGGATGAGATGTTGTGATATGCTTTTATTTGTGCTGCTCCGAGCCTTGACTCCATACTCACTGTGTCTCTTCTCGTTTGATAAATTTGTCCTAATTTATGGTTGTTTATAAAAGCCGCGAGGCAATCCATTCTGAGCTCCCCCCATCAAACGGCCGGCCGTACATCAAACCCACTCCAGCGGCTTTAGCTGCTTTTAGTGTCTTCAAGTTGATCTGCCATCTCTCACGGCCCGGGTGCTTTCTAGAAGATTCCCTCAAGGTCACTGTGACCACCTGGAGGAACATTACCTTGCCCTTTCAAAGCTCAGGACACTACGTTCTCAGGCACCATGCAACAAGCAATTTGTATGTCGCAAAATGTCCAAATCAAAACCCATCAGAACATATTTGATGTTAGTTTTTAGCTGTTATTTATTTTTAAAATGTATTTATATAGTTTTAATTTCTGTGGCTTTTAATCCTTGTTGCAAAGAGAGTCAACATTAAATAATTTTTAATGTTAAATGATTTAATTGATGAATTTATTTGAATATTGAATATTAAATAAATTATTTGATTTGATTTTAAATTTATTAAAATATTATGTTTGTCGATAATTTTTGATAAATATGTGTGAGATTACTGGGGCCTTTTTTTCTCAGGGGAGCCATCTAAGCAGGAGACATAAATTTCAATTAGCTCTCCATTTAATTTTTTTGCTGTAAAGTAGAAACTAACTCATTTGTGATTTTTTTTTTCCCCATAGGCGTGCAGCTTGCGTCTGTCCTTCGCTTGACCGTTCGTGTACTGTATGCGTGCGCTGCAGTTAGTAGAGGGTTTGGTTGGTCACTGTGTCTATGCTTTTTGGTGTAGATCAATAATTCCATTCATGGGGCACAAGCACAAGTGCAGGACAAAGTGCTTTTCTGATTGCTGCTGTATGATGCTCGTATCGATTCTGGGCCGGGATGTTTTAGCTACACTGATCAGAAAGAATTGCAGATTGTTCCATTTGCCTGCGAGTAAGCCAAATATATTCAATTGTGTACGTGGCCTAATCATATTCTGCAGATATTGTTAAATGGACAGGAATAAGAGACAAGACAAACATCTTACCCTGATGTCAAAGCTCATCTTGTCCATCCAACGCATGTTAAAACTGTATATTTCACAACAGAAATACGTATTTTGTTACACTAATTCACTGTATCCAAGTGGCTTTTTACACTATTTGCATGTGAAAGTGACAAAAACCACAGAAGAATTAGAAAATAAATGCATTCACATAATTACTTAACAATCCTGTTGTAAAAAAAAAAAAATAATTACCAAACCCGCGCAAACTGGTTCAGCCTGGTCTGATTTTCTAGTTTTAGAGGGGTTTTGGGTGAGGTCAGGTTGGCAGACCAGTTGGCTGGCCAACTAAACAGCAGCTAACAAGACTGGGAGACCATCTAGACCAGCCTAAACTGGTTTACTTTTACTTCACCCTGGTCTGATTTGCTGGTTTTATGTGGCTTTTGGATCAGTTAGACTGCAAGAATGTCTAGACCAGCCTAAACTGGTTTGCTGGTCCTTTAATCTGGACTGATTTGGTAGTTTTAGAGGTCTTTTGGAGTGATCAGGCTGAGAGACCATCCGAAACTGGTATGCTGGTCCTTTTGCATGGTCTGATTTGCTAGTTAGTTTTAGCAGGGTTTTGGAGCGACCAGGCTGGGAGACCATGTAGACTAGCCTAAACAGGTTTGCTGGTACTTTAATCTGGACTGATTTGGTAGTTATAGAGGGCTTTTTGAACAATCAGGCTGGGAGGTCACCTAGATGAGCCTAAACTGGTTTGTTGGTCCTTCAATTCTGGTCTGATTTTGCTAGAGTGTTTTTGGAGTGATCAGGCTGGGAGACCATCTAGACCAGGGGTAGGCAAGTTTGGTCCTAGAGCGCCGCAGTCCTGCAGAGTTCAGCTCCAACCCTAATCAAACACACCTGAACCAGCTAATCAATGTTTTCAGGATTACTAAGGCTATAGTTTTTTTTTCTCAGGGTTGGAGCTGAACTCTGCAGGACTGCGGCTTTCTAGGACCGAACTTGCCTACCCCTGATCTAGATGAACGTAAACTGCTTTGCTGGTCCTTCAGCCTGGTTTAATTTGCTACTTTTAGAAGTGTAACAAGGTTGGGAGTCCATCTAGACCAGCTTTAACTGGCTAAGATCAGCAAACTAGTTTAGGCTGGCTTAAGACATTTTTTAGCAGGGATAAAAACCTTTTCTTTCTGTAGAAGGCAAAGAATGAAAGAAAAAAAGTGCTCCACCTTATAGTACCGTTGGTAGGGGACATTTTAAAAGTCACATGAATGGCCCCAGGGTCCACACACATGCTTCAGGTTACACCCCCTCCCTTGTTTTCGACCAAGGTCATTGGTGGTTTAATGCTGCTGTGAAATATGCAGGCGGTGACATTGTTACCCTTGTTGTGACAGGTTTCAGGTGCACACAACGGCGCCATCCATCAGTCAGAGCGATGGATTGGACTCAACGGTAGAGTCTCTAGACGCCCACTAAACCCCCAGTAAGACGCCCCGAGCTGAGCCCAAACTCTCACAAGCAAAGCAAGCAGTGGTACGACGCAATAAATCTACCTCACCTTCCTCTTATCGGACCTCGCTGTGGTCAGTGTGCTTCCTGTCTTAAAGGCCGATTGCACTTTCCTCTTCGTTGTGGTCCAAACGCAATGACGCCTTGAGGGAATTCATAATTCAAGCCTCATTGATTTGCGGCCATAGATGTGCATTAGTGTGAAGGTGAAAGAAAACGGTTCCTGGTTCCTGAAAAAATAACACCCTCTGACTTTGATCTGAACAGGGATAGGGTTTGCTCAATAAATTGAGCACCGGTGTTCTGAAAAGTAGCAAATTGCCCTGATTATAGTTACGAACAAGCACGGGCGCTAATGAAAGATCACACAGTACACTTTGGGATGCTTCCATATGTTGAAGTTCCTCATCAGCGGATTTCACAGCAACACAGCTGGAGCACAAGCTCAGGGATGGTTCAGTCGCATCTATTCCCCAAGTAAAAGCTGCGTGAAGTAATTACACTGTGGGTCATCATCTAATTAACAAGCTCAAACAACACAATCAGTCATCGTGAAAAAAATAACAAGCCTCTTGAAATTTACAGGGAGTCGGAAGCGTCAAGTTGATGCATTGTTTGTTTGAAATAACAGCTATTGGTAACTCCGTCTAGGTCTGTTGGCTCTGCCAATCGACGTGTTTGCTGTTCTTGACCTCTTGTTGTGAACTTTATGGATTTGACTGACAAAACCACCGAGGCGTTTGAGTCTGTTAGAGGCTTGATCCAGATTTTCTGGCGCGCAATGCGGTCACATTTGCTGCACGGCTAAACTACAAAACACTCGACTGCTTTGACGGGGTGATGTTTGGTCTTTAAGAAGTGACCAGAGAGAGGGTCATACATCATGTCGCATTTTCACTCGTTCGCTGTGTTGTACGATTCGAGGGTTTGATGGATAGCAGCCATCCTGGCACTCTTAAGAGAGAGTGAGTGAGAAAGACTCAGCTATTGACAGTCTGTGCCTGTGAGAAAAAGCTCATTCTTCTCTTTCTGTGTAGTGTGGAGCAGTACATCTTCTGGACGTCTTCAGGCTATATTCAAGTGAGTTCTTCACAGGGAGGTCTATAATACCTGGAGAAAGCTGTCTGTTAGCATTCCCATTCATTCAGTGGTGCAAGATATACACAGTTTGACTATCCGGAATGCTACAGACAGGGTTCACTTTTAAGATCTGCCACTGGTGATACATCTACTATAATACGATGAAGAATTATGTATATGTTGCTTGAAGGAAATTTAATTATTTAGAATGCTTGGTTACTTTTGAACAGTTGTCGATGGAGAAAGATGCTGTATGGAACCTGATGGTGTAGTTGGAGAATATTCCAGTATGGTCCATGCTAACCAGTCCAAACTTGACGCCTTGGTACTTTATAGAGATCCTTGTATCTAAACCCCCTTTTGCTGGTATCATATATCTAGGGGTATAACGGTATACAATCATGATGGTTCGGTACAGTACGTACCTCGGTTTTGACGTCACGGTTCGGTATGGCTTCGGTACAGCGGGGGGAAAAAACTGTGGTTTACTGAACAAATTTCTCTTTCTTTAAATCAATTCAGTTATAATTAAAATCTACCTCAGCTTATGCTCTAAACTATAGGGAGCCCTTTTACATTACAATAAGGTTTCAATTAACAACAGAGCCCAAACGTAAATTTAATTACTGTTTATTTTTAAATATAATAATCAGCACTCAACTTAAGAATTGTATGCAAACATGTAAACTGTGCATAATGCAGTTTTTAGCTAAATTAACTACTAAATTATAACATTTCTATTTGTTGAAATATATTTATTTACACAGTGGCTGTCATAACTTGCTTCATAACAGATTTATTTAAACATACATTACACAATTAAGACATGACTAACAGGTAAAGTTAAATATAATGAGTATGTAGTCTAATATTTCGCAAATTTTCTTCTCTACACTTAAATTCTCTGCTAACTAACGAGCTGTGGACGCTGATGACTTGCCTGAAGGTAAATGCTGCGTGACATTTTTTTTTTCAAGCTGTTTTATTGATGTCTTTCCGCAGTTGAAACACTGATTGAGTGAATAAATGAGGCATGAGATGTTCATTCATGATTATTTCACGTTAAAACTAGTAGTAAAGAGGAAGGAATGATCACAGTGCCATTTGAACCGAGGCGTTTATACAGCAATCGGTCACAACACATCAAAGAGCATCAAAATGGCATTTATTGTTTGAATTTCCTGACAAAAAAATTGGACATAATTTTAAAAAGGTTTCTTATTAAAAGTAAAAATATCAAACTGAAAGTTTCCAATGAAGTTCCACTCGTGCAGGGGTTAAAACAATGCTGTATTTCTTCGATATACGTACATGTGTACCGAACCGAAATACTGCATCTTTACGAATATGTGTACTGTTATACCCATTTATAGGACTAATTAGCTAAAATTAGCACAAAAAAAAAATAGCAATTAACTAAATTTATCTGCATTTTTAAGTGACGTTAGTCACACATGGGTTTTCAAAACCATATCATACACAGATACTTGCATTTTAAATATCTTCCATGTAGTTAGCAGATTTTTGTAGTAGCTTACAGTGTAGCTAATAACTTTTTCTAAAAGGTTAGCCTGACTGTAGATGATGAGTAGCTTGTAGCGAGCTGCAGTTTCAAAGTAGCCTTCTGTTACCTAATGGAAAGGGGTCGGGAGCATTATTTTCACCTTTTCTGCTGCGTTTTGATGTATGTGAGGTGTTATGTTGGATGTGATGGGCCAGAACATTCTGCCTAGCCTCACCTGATCTCAGCACTTCATCATGAGAGCGAGAAAGATGATTTGATAAAGATAAAGGAGGTGCTATGGCAAAGTGCCTAGCATTATATTTTGCACTTAGCCTGTGGTGTATGGTTGAAGGAATCATGTTGAAAAGCCATAATTATGTTTTCACAGTCTTTCTTTGACATTACTTCAGTGTTGGGGAGCAGGACTAGCTAAATAAAAATAGTGACGCAGCTAATGCCGAGTTCACACGGCATGATTTTCAAAGTAATCGGATCACCGTTGTTTTCACACTGCACGACTATCTGGGGTAGCATTCAGTTGCTGCTGTGTTCACACTGCACGATGTATCGGCGACAAGTTACAATGGCTGCCGCGTGCGCATGTCTGTTAAGTCCACGGGACCGTAGGGTGTCCCATTCGTCATCTTAGCGTTCAGAAGGGTGCTCGCGAGCACTCCCTTTGTGGCCGCTATGCGCCCTCGATCCACACTTCTGGCATTACATCACGAAAGTGCAGACTCAGAGGAAGACCGCGAGGACTTAGGGTGCCATTTGGGACAGGGCCATAAACCAGTGTCCTTTAAATACCGTATTAAAAAATTAAAGCTTTTATCACCTGATTTTTTTTTTTCAAATCAAATTTCTCTTTATTGTCTTTGAGGTCAGCAATCTGAATATTTCTTTGCATTTCAACATGTTCTACATTTTCCTCCTGATTACCATATTCACACTTTCTGGTTTCATGTTGATAACTATATCAAAGGCTACATCTGAAGGACTCGGACCGGTCATACAGAGCACTATTCAGCTGTCACAGCTGCCACTGAACATTGAGCTGTACAGTGCTCTATTTTATTTATTTATTTTATTTTAATTCACAGTTTTATTTTTGCAAGCCTGTCTACATATGATCACCATGGTCAAGACAATAAACTATATAAAATCGCACCTTTGTAAGATATCAGTCAGCATTTGAACTGCTGTGTGTGTGTGTGTGTATTTTGTAGTTTTTCATATGTATCATTACATTATTCAAGTAAGATCCAAGCCAATACCTGCATTTCAAGTTGTAATCCAGCCACTAAGGATGCAGCAAACCAGTTTACCTGGTCTCGGTCTTGGCTAAGCTTGAGGTACTTCACCGGTGCCGCCGGGGGTGAAACAGTCCTACTGTTACGTGCTATGCGTATGTTTCTTCCTTCCCACCCTCTCATCTTTTTTCTGCTGCCTCGCTCTTAGGTTCCTGATTGGACCTGTCGGCTGCCAGTCATAATTGTGACGTCACCCTCTGCGCCCAATCTGCTGTTGCCCTGCCGGTTTAAAAGGTCCTCCCGCGAACCTCGTGGGGCGGCGGTGTGTTTGTGTCTTTTGGTTTGCTGAGATTAGTTTTGGTATCTTACTCGTTAATTCTGTGTGTCTAGCATTTGCTGTGTATTTGAGGTACGGTTCGTTTATTCCTTAATTAGGGAAAAAGGAACAGGTAAGCATATCGCGCGATA
Source organism: Sinocyclocheilus rhinocerous (assembly GCF_001515625.1). NCBI lineage: Eukaryota > Metazoa > Chordata > Actinopteri > Cypriniformes > Cyprinidae > Sinocyclocheilus > Sinocyclocheilus rhinocerous. The sequence continues at coordinate 700,557 of NW_015654494.1, forward strand.
TACACTTTGCACGTAGTAACAATGAGTGTCTAGACACATTAGGAAAGCGGTGTGCGCCCCCCCCCTGTAATTTGGTTTCTTTTAGTGGTAGGAGTAGGATATTTAGAGCGTCGATACGCTGAAGACTTCGGTTTCTTTTCTACATTTTTCTTTTGTTAGTTAGGCTAGAGGACTTGGGGAGCTTTATGGGAATCATTTGGTTTTATTGTTTTCTTTGATTTGCTAACAATTAACAAAGATGACTTCCTTGACCACCTAACAACATATACTTCTGCTGGGAAAAATTTATATACACAAATCTAAGTCCTTGAAAGTGAAACCAACGTTTTGTGCATTTTATAATGTTTATTTCTTATAGCCTACAAAAGCCCTCAAAGTGATGGAAAAAGAAAAATGCAATAAATCTTTTGTCTAGATACATATATATATATATATATATCTTCATGTAGCCTACTTGTTCTGTATATTCTAATGCAAAAAAAGTCCTCCCCAAACTTCCCGCTGCCCTGTATCTTGCTCTCTCATTGGCTGTAGGTCATCGCCGATGTAGTTTTCAGTCAGAAATCATTGCACACAGCGTGATTGTGAATCGCCGACAGCTCCAGATATTTAGCATGCCAAATATTTCACGGCATCGGCGATTCCCTCAGATCGCGTCTTTGATAATTCACACTGCGTGATTGTCACTCGCGTGAACGAGCACCGATTTGCCTCCGATTTCGGGCATTTGTCGGCGATTTTGCAAAACCTGTCGGCGAGTGAAAATCAGGGCTAAAATCGTGCAGTGTGAACTTGGCATAAGTGCTAACAAGTCTCTACTACAGGAGTGCCCAACCCTGTTCCTGGAAATCTACCTACCTGCAGAGTTCAGTTCCGACCCTGATCAAACACACCTGTCTGGAATTATCAAGTGCTCCTTCAGATCCTAATTAGTTGGTTCAGTTGTGTTTGATCAGGGTTGGAGCTGAACTTTGCAGGAAGGTAGATCTCCTGGAACAGGATTGGGCACCCCTGCTCTACTACTTGGATTGTGTTACACGTTCATTTTTGTAGAAAAAGAAAATTGAATACTGTTATGTATTTAATTTTCTTATGAATTGTGGTTTTCGTAACAAATAGGCTATTATTTTAATTTAATTTCATTTTTAGTTCCAATCCTTTTTTAGAAGCATCTAGTTAGCCTACTTTTTGTTAGCTTGTAGTGTAGCTATCTTCCCCACCTTGTTTAAGCTAACGTTAAGGGGCTGAAAAGCATTATTTCATCTTTTTCTCATGTGTTTCACACTTAGCATTCTTTTTAATCGCATATAGCTACTTTTTGTTAGCTCATTATACAGCTAACGACTTTTTCGCTAACTGCTATCGCTATCTTTTTGTTACCTTGTGTAGCTAACTACTTAATAGCAATATTTCTAATAGCAAATATTTTTTGTTAGCTTACTTCCCTTTCAGGTTGTTTCTCTTTTAATTAACATTCTTTTTAATGACAAATAGCTGATTTTTGTTAGCTTGTAGTTTAGCTAACAATTTCACCTTGTCAGGTGTTTTCCCCCTTAAATTGCATAAATTCAAATAGCATATAGCTAGCTTGATTTTAATTAGCTTTTGATGTCGTTAACTACTTCCCTTTTACATGTCGTTTCCTCTTAAATAGCTAATAAAGAATGGTTAGCAGCTTTTGTTAGCTTGTTAAGCTAACTATTTCACATTTTCATTTTTTTCTTTCTTAAATAGCAGTTTCTAATTGCAAATAGTTAGCTGTGTTTTGTTAGCTTGTAGTTAGCACCTTCTTTAATGTTTCTTTCTTTAAAATTTTTCTTTCTAATAGCGTATTTAGCAGATTTTTGTTAGTGTGTAGTTTAGGTATTTCACCTTGTCAGGTGGTTTTCCCCCTGCATTGTTTCATATACCTGTGTGTTTTTAGCATATAGCTAAATAGCAAGTAGCTAATAGCAAATAGTTAGTTAATTGTTAGCTTGTTGTTTATCTAACGCTTTCCCCTTTCATCATTTCCCTCTTAAATAACGTTTTTTTTTTTTTATATAACATATACTTAGCTGCTTTTGTGAGCTTGTAGTTTAGCTAACACTTAAACCTTTTTAGGTTGTTTCCCTCTTGAAAAACATTCTTTCTAATAGCAGTTAGCATTTTTTTTAGCTTGTAGTTTATTTCCCGTTTTCAGGTTTTTCCCCTGCATTGTTTCAAATAGCATATAGTTAGCTGCTTTTGTTAGCTTGTGTAGCTAAACTACGTCACCATTCCAAGCTGTTTTCCCCTTAAATATAATTTTTTTCTAATAGCTACAAGTGTGTGTGTGTATATATATATATATATATATATATATATATATAGAGAGATATATATATAGATAGATAGATGATAGATTCTCTGTCATCTTTTATTTAAAATAATTTTATTGTAATTTTTATGATGTTTTAAAGAAAGTATTGGTTTTAATTTATATAATTTCATTAATTTTAAAAGTTTATTTTAATATTTTTATTTTACAAAATGCATAAGCATATAAGCATAAAAGTACCACAACCACAAGTATTTTGTACAAGTAAACTGTGATATTTTTTTATTTTAAGTTACATTTCACATTTACAATTTTTAAATGTTTTAATTTAATTTTTACTGTAATAGTGTTATATTTTTTAAATATTTTTATTATATATCCATTATAAATATATTTGTTTAATGAATATTACATTAGTTTAAATTAGCTTTGCTCTTGGTAATCAAAGTGAATGGGGACGGACAATTCTGAGCTACAAAAATGACAAACTTGTATCTATTCTTCACTCAAATCTTAAGTCAACTTGGACTGTAGTCGTATGGACTACTTTAATTAAATTTTTTGGAGTATTTTTTATTTTTTTTTCTTGCAATATTTGGTGCTCAATCGCATCCATTCCTATTAAATTAATTTCACCGAAAAGAGCAGCTTGAACATTCTCCAAAACATCTCATTTTGTGCTTTACAGAAGAAAGTAAGTCATATGGGCTTAAAACAGTGTGAATATTAATAATTCAGAGACAGCATTATGCGCCCTGTTCATAGGGCAAAACCATTCTTAAGATGAGCCTTTGGGCATCTTGGCCTCTGCTTTCCTGTCTGTCCCCTGTTTGTTTAAAAACACATATTTGAGAACTCTGCCCAGTGTAGTGTAAATGTAGTGGACTGAATGTCTACAGTCTACATAGGCTGAACTTTTCTAAGGGAGCAACTAAAACTGATTTTGGATTTACAGTTAAATCAAATCGAAGTTGCCTTATGTTGCTAATCTAACAATTACTATTCTATATATTACTATTCTAGATTCTAGAATCTAACAAAAATTATTCATTTAC
>NW_015654494.1:704222-725667 GCF_001515625.1 Sinocyclocheilus rhinocerous
GTGTGTGTGTGTATATATATATATATATATATATATATATATATAGAGAGATATATATATAGATAGATAGATGATAGATTCTCTGTCATCTTTTATTTAAAATAATTTTATTGTAATTTTTATGATGTTTTAAAGAAAGTATTGGTTTTAATTTATATAATTTCATTAATTTTAAAAGTTTATTTTAATATTTTTATTTTACAAAATGCATAAGCATATAAGCATAAAAGTACCACAACCACAAGTATTTTGTACAAGTAAACTGTGATATTTTTTTATTTTAAGTTACATTTCACATTTACAATTTTTAAATGTTTTAATTTCATTTTTACTGTAATGGTGTTATTTTATTTAAATATTTTTATTATATATCCATTATAAATATATTTGTTTAATGAATATTACATTAGTTTAAATTAGCTTTGCTCTTGGTAATCAAAGTGAATGGGGACGGACAATTCTGAGCTACAAAAATGACAAACTTGTATCTATTCTTCACTCAAATCTTAAGTCAACTTGGACTGTAGTCGTATGGACTACTTTAATTAAATTTTTTGGAGTATTTATTTTTTTTTTTTTTCTTGCAATATTTGGTGCTCAATCGCATCCATTCCTATTAAATTAATTTCACCGAAAAGAGCAGCTTGAACATTCTCCAAAACATCTCATTTTGTGCTTTACAGAAGAAAGTAAGTCATATGGGCTTAAAACAGTGTGAATATTAACAGAAATTTTATTTTCAGGGTGATCGTAGTGTATTTGATGTTAAAGATTATTGAAATTACTATTCAGGTCTTTCTACCTCAACATTTTATGTTTAATTCAATATTACTTAACATGTCTGAAGCAGATATGAAATTTAATAGAGAAGCCTATTTATTAATTATGTTATTCTTGCGTTGACATTTTTGTGCTAAATTTAATGTTCAGTATTTAAAAAAACAAAAAAAGCACAGATCTCATCAAGGTCACAATCTGTTTATCTTTTCCCGAGAATGCCGTCTATATTAAAACATGAACCGTGCCGTTTTAAATAGACTGACCTGATGATAACAAGCTAAAAGACGCAGAGGAAAACCACAGTTAGCCGCTTCAAAGACACTTGAGAAGGAGGTGAAGGATGAATGAAGAGGGGCGGTGTTTTTCGACGCTCTCATTAAGCGAGCGAGGGCCGGATGAGAGGTCATGAGCTCTATTGTGTCTCCATATTGACAGAATGTAATTCACCGGCGTGAGCTGATACACATTCCTCCGTGTCACCAGAGCCGCTGGAATCCACTCACGCTCCGGAGCCCAGCGCTGATGGCTTTCCTTGGAGAAAAACACACCAGATAGATGGTTTTTGTCAAGGGCTTGCCGTCGAAGGCCATTTTTTAAGAGGTCGACAGAGACGGAGCGCAGTATTATGTTGACAAAAGACGTTTAAATGCCAAAACTGAGGTAAACGGACTGTGTTTTTGATGTCTGCTGGTGTAGAAACTGTTTTCACTCTGAAATGTCTAGTAAATATCAAATGAAACTCAAACCTTTGTTTTAAAGTGTATTTTTGTTCGTTTTAGTAAATAAAAATCATTTCGCAGATTGGTATTGTTCAAATTAATGTAAATAACCCTGAAAATTGAATATTTCTGTCATTATTTACACACTCCACGTGGTTTTTGAAACCCATTTGATTAACTTTCTTCTGTAAAGCACAACACAAGATGTTTTGAAGAATGTTCAAGCTGCTTTTTTCCATAAAATTAAGATATTAAGTGTTGTTTTCTGGAAAAAATATCCAGATTGAGTGAGATTTTGCTTAAAACAGTAAAATATATCTTCTAATGGGGTCATACAAATAATATTGTTTGAATTGAAGTTAATTTTTCTGACCCACTGGCAGATATTTTTCTTGTTTTAAGTGTAAGCTTAATTTTTAATTTATTCAGAAAACAGCACTTCATATTTAAATCAGCAAGTGACACATTTAAATATTGAAGTAAAAAGACTAAAAAAGTATTTTCTTGTGAAACCTACTCCATTGATCTTTGTTTCATTTATAGCTTTAAAAAAAATCTTTTACTGTGTATTTTTGTTCGGTTTTAGTAAATAGTAGTCAGTTAGCATATTGTTTTTGTCCAAATGAACATCTAATACGCTACAATCACCATGAAAATAACGTTTATGTCATTATTTATATTCCATGTGGTTTTGAATGCTGTTTGACTGACATTCTTCTGTAAAACGCAAAATTAGATGTTTTGAAGAATGTTCAAGCTGCTCTTTTGGGTAAAATTAAGATATTTAAATTAGTTCTCTGAAAAAATGTCAGAAAAATTGTGTTTTGTTTTTTTTTTGCTTAAAGCAATAAAACAGATCTTCTAATGTGGTCATAAACATAATATTGTTTTTAATTCAGAAATATAATATTTTAATTCAGAAAACAAGATTTAATATCTGAATATGCAAGTAACGCATTTCAATTTTGAAGTAAAAAGACTAAATAATATTTTCTTGCCGGTTCTGTGCCGCATGAAGTGTATTTTCTGACCTTAAGTGCACTGTGTTTGTCACAGGACATCGTGGGATTCGTAGTCCTCAGTTGAGGGTTCAAATAACTTATATTTTCATTGATTGTTTTATTGGTTTTTCTGTGGCATTGTGAATGAAACTTCAGCGGTGGCTGCCTGACTGAGATTGGCTGCTTTAGCTTGTTTCAGAAAGTGACTGTTAATCAATCAGTTGGGAATGAGGAAAAGAGACCGATGCTCAATTCTTACTCAAGAGTGTGTTACAAATATCAACATTTAAGAGTGTTTATCATGAAAAATAAGGTCTGTTATTCAGATTTCAGCTTCAGTAATGACTGTTCCACTGTTTTATCATGTAGTCACCAATAGATCGAGATTCTGTAAAGTAAGAATTAGCTTTGTTCCAAATTGAGTACTGCATGCTACATAGTGTACACTAAATATTGCCTTCTAATTAAAAAAGCTGACTTTTATTAATGAAGCGTGAGCTTTTAGCCGTCTGTTAAAATACACTGCTCATAATTTTGTTTCTAAGTAACATTTTCTTGTTTGATAGATGCTAACAAAATCGTTATATAATGTATTATAAACACTTATATTCATTATTATTGTAAATAATTTGTTAAATATTATTAAATAACATTGAATAACAATATATTGTATAGTGACTAGCAATGCCTTATATTTTTATCATTTTAAATAATTACACAGTTCAAATAATATTTAAACATCATTTAAGGAAAATAAACGTACATATTTTGTGTATTTTTTATTTCAAAATTATGTAAGGTATTGTTTAAGAAAATATATCTTGAATTAAGTCCTACCACATTTGTGACCCCATATTTTTAAGCATGAATCTTAAAAAAAAAAAAAATTTATTTCTTGCTTAAAACAATAACAATTAATGTTATTAATAGTAATCACAGTATACATACTGTGTGTATATCTGTTCAAATATTTATGCTTCTAATTAAATTTACATAGATTAATCATTTTTTAGATTTTTTTACTGGAAGAAATATATATATTACAAAAATTCTTATATTAATTATTAATTTAAATAATTTATATAATTAGTTTTTTTTAAGAAAATATTTTAAAATCCTTTAAACAAAATTTCACTTAAGAATCAATCTTACGTAAGTTGTTTAAGAGAATATATTTCGAATTAAGTCTTTTTCTTGTTTTTTCAAGATTTCATGCTTTTATACTAATCAATGCATACGTACTATATACTGCAAAAAACGGTCAAAGTAGTACCTAGATATTGCTTTTGCATCGTCGGGAGATTGATTGTTTAATTTGGTTAATTTGAGCGCCTCAGATGCTGTTTGTATTTGTAATTTAGCCGTAAACGAGTTCACAGAACCTTCAAGGTCGGCTTGTTTGCATGCGTCACTTCAGCTCGTGTGATTTTTCTTTGTTGTAATGGCGTTATCCAAAGTTATTTACAGTTGTGTGTTTTAATGAACGAGGCGGCCGGGAGCTTCTGCGTGAGATTGAGACAAATGTTTGTGTGTCGGCGCAAGCACTCGGCTGATTAACTCGCGCGGGACGCCGTTTTATCTGCTGCGCCGTTTGATGTATGACATCTTTTTAAGACGCGGTCGAACGCAATCACAGGCTCTTTCATTGCCCAGGCCCTTCGTCTCAGCAGATTGCCTCTGCGTCCCCGGGGACCGGGTCCTGTGTGTGTTACAGGGGTCAAATATCCCGAAAAACACACGGTTTACAAAGAAAACATAGCAAGAGGAAGGAAAAATCAATTTTGGCCACACAGGAGGCACCTTTGTTCGATCGTTATCTGAAATTCTGCATCGTTTCTTGTCAATATGAATCACTTCAGCATCATTTATTTGTTAGATGTCGTGTTTCGGTTCATATACACTCTGTTTCGAATTCAGAAATATAATATTTTAATTCAGAAAACAAGATTTAATATCTGAATATGCAAGTAACGCATTTCAATTTTGAAGTAAAAAGACTAAATAATATTTTTTTGCCTTTTTCTGACCTTAAGTGCACTGTGTTTGTCACAGGACATCGTGGGATTCGTAGTCCTCGGTTGAGGGTTCAAATAACTTATATTTTCATTGATTGTTTTATTGGTTTTTCTGTGGCATTGTGAATGAAACTTCAGCGGTGGCTGCCTGACTGAGATTGGCTGCTTTAGCTTGTTTCAGAAAGTGACTGTTAATCAATCAGTTGGGAATGAGGAAAAGAGACCGATGCTCAATTCTTACTCAAGAGTGTGTTACAAATATCAACATTTAAGAGTGTTTATCATGAAAAATAAGGTCTGTTATTCAGATTTCAGCTTCAGTAATGACTGTTCCACTGTTTTATCATGTAGTCACCAATAGATCGAGATTCTGTAAAGTAAGAATTAGCTTTGTTCCAAATTGAGTACTGCATGCTACATAGTGTACACTAAATATTGCCTTCTAATTAAAAAAGCTGACTTTTATTAATGAAGCGTGAGCTTTTAGCCGTCTGTTAAAATACACTGCTCATAATTTTGTTTCTAAGTAACATTTTCTTGTTTGATAGATGCTAACAAAATCGTTATATAATGTATTATAAACACTTATATTCATTATTATTGTAAATAATTTGTTAAATATTATTAAATAACATTGAATAACAATATATTGTATAGTGACTAGCAATGCCTTATATTTTTATCATTTTAAATAATTACACAGTTCAAATAATATTTAAACATCATTTAAGGAAAATAAACGTACATATTTTGTGTATTTTTTATTTCAAAATTATGTAAGGTATTGTTTAAGAAAATATATCTTGAATTAAGTCCTACCACATTTGTGACCCCATATTTTTAAGCATGAATCTTAAAAAAAAAAAAAATTTATTTCTTGCTTAAAACAATAACAATTAATGTTATTAATAGTAATCACAGTATACATACTGTGTGTATATCTGTTCAAATATTTATGCTTCTAATTAAATTTACATAGATTAATCATTTTTTAGATTTTTTTACTGGAAGAAATATATATATTACAAAAATTCTTATATTAATTATTAATTTAAATAATTTATATAATTAGTTTTTTTTAAGAAAATATTTTAAAATCCTTTAAACAAAATTTCACTTAAGAATCAATCTTACGTAAGTTGTTTAAGAGAATATATTTCGAATTAAGTCTTTTTATAGTTTTTTCAAGATTTCATGCTTTTATACTAATCAATGCATACGTACTATATACTGCAAAAAACGGTCAAAGTAGTACCTAGATATTGCTTTTGCATCGCCGGGAGATTGATTGTTTAATTTGGCTAATTTGAGCGCCTCAGATGCTGTTTGTATTTGTAATTTAGCCGTAAACGAGTTCACAGAACCTTCAAGGTCGGCTTGTTTGCATGCGTCACTTCAGCTCGTGTGATTTTTCTTTGTTGTAATGGCGTTATCCAAAGTTATTTACAGTTGTGTGTTTTAATGAACGAGGCGGCCGGGAGCTTCTGCGTGAGATTGAGACAAATGTTTGTGTGTCGGCGCAAGCACTCGGCTGATTAACTCGCGCGGGACGCCGTTTTATCTGCTGCGCCGTTTGATGTATGACATCTTTTTAAGACGCGGTCGAACGCAATCACAGGCTCTTTCATTGCCCGGGCCCTTCGTCTCAGCAGATTGCCTCTGCGTCCCCGGGGACCGGGTCCTGTGTGTGTTACAGGGGTCAAATATCCCGAAAAACACACGGTTTACAAAGAAAACATCGCAAGAGGAAGGAAAAATCAATTTTGGCCACACAGGAGGCACCTTTGTTCGATCGTTATCTGAAATTCTGCATCGTTTCTTGTCAATATGAATCACTTCAGCATCATTTATTTGTTAGATGTCGTGTTTCGGTTCATATACACTCTGTTTCGACGTCCCTCTTTGCGACCGAGTTTTGTGTTGTGGTTTAAGTGCATGGTTATGCTTTGCTGGAAACGCTGGAGTTGTTTGTTTCACGTGTCCAGATTTACCATGAAGCCCTGCAGGCTGAACATTGGCAGCAAATGGGTTTCTCTTGTCGTTCCTGTAGCCGCGCCACTGCTAGCATGCAGTCAATTGTCATTTCCACATCAACGTCATAATACACTAGAGACAATATAAAAAAAATGGTTTTTATGTTAACGAAATTATCGAAATTGCAATTTAGTGAACATAGAATTTTTTTTTTTATTATTTTAAAATACTACAGTAGCTTGAGTGTTTGTTGCTGTTTTTGTGTGTAATATATTTTATATATATTTTTTTTAAATATAATATATACAATTATTTTTATTATATTTTTATTTCATTAATTGTAGGTGTTTCTTCAGATTGTCCTTTTTGCTGTCATAATGTTTCTCAAATTAACCCATTTTATTGTTTCTTAAAAATAAATAAAAATAATATTAATACAAATATAATAATACTTTTTACACAACTAAAAGTTATCTTGAATCTTTTGTGATACATTTGTCATTGTGGACAAGTCAATGTTATATGACCATCACAGGTCCTGGTTTGTTTTGTGATCTTTAGGCTAGTGTCCTGTAGCGGGACGTCCTGCACATACGGAGCATCACAGGATGTTTTGTGTTGTAGATCACATCTGTGTGGCGTCTCCAGGCTCTCCTGCTTCCCTGATTGACAGTAATTATATGAGGAACGGCTGATATCTCCATAAGAGACCCTCAGCGGTGTCCGTTACAGTCAGCGATCTCGTGTTCCTCCGAACGCTAATGCGCAGCCTTTGCTCTTCATTACGCTGCATTAGCACTGGAAGCGCTTCCTGTGCTCGTCAGGAGATAAAAAGCTAGAGAAATATGGCATTGTCCATCAGTGACTCACATTGTAGCATCATTTCTGGTTCGATCGCATCATTCGCGGTGTTTATTGCTTCATTAAAGACTTTTCGTTGTGAAGTGTGGTTTTGTATCTTGATGCTTTATGCTTTAAATCGGCGTTTGTGATGCTGTGATTCATGTATATTCAAAGCTTATAATCTTTTATTGAAGAATATCATTGGAAAAAAAAGCTAGCATTGTCTGGAGTCAATGTTTAGCTAGTTAGCGTAGCATCGTTAGCTTCGGTTTGATGTCATTTTCAGATTGACACCTGCTACATTAATGCCTGATCAAAAGTAAGTTTTTGTGATTTTGCGATATCTTGTAGCTAATTAAATTTTCTTTAGTAGTTAGCGTTATGCCAGGAGGCTAAGCTGTTAGCTTGGTAACTAAAGACTAAATGAAAACACAAAGTGGAAATGTTTAATTTGATCGCTGCAATGTACTGTCATTAAATGTCATTAAAAACATTCTAGTTAACATTTACTTGATTAAGAATAGATACAACGTAAAGTAATATATATATATATATATATATATATATAAGTATATATATTTTTATTCAGGCATTGAATAAAGTACCTATAGAAAGTTGTTTTAGCCATTCGAATGACTTTATTGAGGAAGAAGGATTGGATTTTACATGGAATTGCATTGCGCATTGTGTTCTTGCAAGCATTTTTCTCTGTCGGCGGCCATTTTGAATTAGCCACATATTGTTAATATTTTGTTATGTCCTAGTATTTCGTTTTAAAGGCTCTTAAAGTGTGACAAGACTTACATTTCTCCTGTATGTGTTTGAAGTCAAATTTCAGGAGGGTTTGGGACTTAAGTAAAGTTAATGGTACATTAGCCAATTAGCATTGTGAGTACATTGTTTATGTTAGCAGCTCTAGAATTGCTAGTCACATGACATTTAGCTTCAGTTGATTGATGTTCACAACATTAGCTCAGACCTCTTTAGTTGCTGTTCATTGCGTTTGCTTTTAAACGGCAAGCGCTGATCCACGCGTTAACAGGAAACGACTTTTTGATTTTATATTGTTAGTGTTTCATTATATTTTAGTAAATCTTTCCCTGGTGTCTGATTTTGTTATAAAGGCTCTTTAAGTGACATATTTCTTCTGTCTGCTGTGTTTGACGTCAAAGCTCAGGAGTGCTACATTAGCCAATTAGCATAATCAGGACGTTGTTTATACTAGCATCTCTACAGTTGCTAGTCACATGACATTTAGCTTCAGGTGACTGACATCCACAGCGTTAGCTTAGACCTCCTCAGCCTCCGTTTATCTCCATTGTGTTTGCTTGAAAACATCAAGCGACGCCGCCCTCGCCAATCCACATGCTAACAGGAAAGGACTTTTTAATTTAGCCGCATATCGTTAATATTTCGCCATATTATAGTAGTTGTTTATAGTAGTTCTGAAGGCCCTTAAAGTGTGAAATAGACTTATATTTATCATGTCTGCTGTGTTTGACGCCAAATTTCAGGAGGTTTTGGCACTTGCTACGTTATTGGTACATTAGCCAATTAGCATCGTCAAGATGTAATTTATGTTAGCAGCTCTAGAGTTGCTAGTCACATGACATTTAGCGTATTTTGATGAACATCCACAATATTAGCGTTGACCTTCTCAGTCGCTGTTGATCTTGATTGTGTTTGGTTGTAAACGCCTGCATGCTAACAGGAAATGACTTTTTAAATTAGCAGTATATCGCTAGTATTGCGCCATATTCTAGTAGATGTATTCCCAGTGTCGGATTTTGTTTTGAATGCTCTCAAAGTGACTTTTATTTCTCCTGTCTGCTGTCTTTGACATCTAAGCTCAGGAGTGAAGTGCCTGGGACTTGCTAAATTAGCCAGTTAGCATTATCAGGACTTCGTTGATACTAGCAGCTCTAGAGTTGCTAGTCACATGACATTTAGTTTTAGTAGATTGACATCCACAATGTTAGCTTTCTCCAGGCACTGTTGATTTCCGTTGCGTTTGCGTTGGCTCGTATACGTCAAGCGAATCCGCCCCCTCTCCGATCCGCGCGCTAACAGTAAATGACTTTCGCTCCGGCCGTGGGAATTGAACTTGCTGTGAAATCAATAGCTGTTGAAAAATCCCTTTCGCAGACTGACAGTACCGTCTCCTCCACGTCCGATTCGCTTCTCGGAGTGAGGTGAACGAGTTAGCATGCTAGCGGCGGTTGGATGGCAGTTTTCCAAGGCTAAAGCGCGTGTTCTTTCGACCCTGTCCGGCCTGGTTTCCCGGCGGCAACTGCATCCGTCCATTATGATGTTGTCGCTAAAGGGCAAGGTCCTGCCCTGTTGAACGCTGGAGCAGGGGCCGCGCTAATGCCCTCCCGGGGCCGATGATGGGAGAATAATCCTCTTATTCGTGCCTGAGGCCGTCTGTAAGAGCCATGTCCGATTCGCTTCTCGGAGTGAGGTGAACGAGTTAGCATGCTAGCGGCGGTTGGATGGCAGTTTTCCAAGGCTAAAGCGCGTGTTCTTTCGACCCTGTCCGGCCTGGTTTCCCGGCGGCAACTGCATCCGTCCATTATGATGTTGTCGCTAAAGGGCAAGGTCCTGCCCTGTTGAACGCTGGAGCAGGGGCCGCGCTAATGCCCTCCCGGGGCCGATGATGGGAGAATAATCCTCTTATTCGTGCCTGAGGCCGTCTGTAAGAGCAGGACACCTTCTTCAGGGAGCGCCGGGACCCTGCACTTGACGCCAAACCCCTGTTTATTGTGTTAGCTGAGAGATGTGAAGCTGCTAGCATCCGTTTAGCTAGCTGAATTTCTGATGAGTGCTGTTGATGTATCAGAGCTGGTTTCTGTAAAAAGGGCCGATTGTGTTGTAATGAATGGAGTTGTGGTGACGCTAACAGCGTAGATGAAGTTCGCTGTGTGGGTTTTATGCAAATAGAGGGTTTTATACACGCTAGTTCACGAATTGGTGCTTATTCAGATCCAGATTCATTTAAAAACGCCACTGATGAATGATTTTCAGGACATTCTGTTTGCGTTAGCGGTCCTTAGATGTTGAGAGCTTGCTGTTTGAATTAAATGTGATGAGAGAAAAGGCTGGGCGGTGTTAAATGATGATAAAAAAAAAATGTCACATTGTGACACGTTGCAAATAAATGAACTGATTTTTTAAAAATGAATCAATTAAAAATGTATATTATAATTATAATATTTAAAATTATATAATATAGTAATTATATATTATTACAATAATATAATACTTATTTATTTATTTCATATTAAATATTAATAAATATTAAAATGTACTTTTTTAAAACAAAAAATATTTTAATGTTTTATAATGTCCTAACAAGAATAAAAATGTATTATATTAAATATATTATATTTAATATATTTCATTATATTAAAAATGTTATAATGAAAGTACAAACATTTACGAGTGAATCAATTAAAAAAAATTATAAAACTGCCTCAAATCCGTCTTGACCTCAGTTAATAAAGTCAAATTAAATTAATATTTCCTAACTGATTAATAAATAAATGTTAACATTAAAATAAACATTTTAATAAAAAGGGAGTATTTTTATTGAAAATATTAAAATTAACTTTTATTTATAAAAAGAAAAAATTTAATTGGAGTTTTTATATTCTATATTAAAAGTTAATTATTAGGAATTAGTCATTTTAATATTTTTTACATATGAAAAAAAACTTTAAATAAAAAGTATGTAATTAATATTATTAAAATTAAACTTTTAATACAATTTACTTCTAATATAAAAAATTATTGTAATATTTAATAGTTATTTTTAATCTAAACTATTCTTTCAATTAAAATGTAATTAAACATTAATTGTTTACAATTAAACAATATGTTTAATTACATTTCATTTTTAAGAATATTTTATAATTGTAAATATTACAATTTATTATTATACAAAAATAATTGTATATATTTTAATATAAAAAGTTAGTTTGTTTGTTTGTCTGTTTATAAATTATGCTAAACAAGAATTTTCGTCTACTATAGTATATGTATATTTATGCTGGAGTGCTATTTCAAAAGTACTTCATTTCTGTAATCATTTGTAATTCCCATCCTCACCCATAATACTATCGTCAGAAGGTGTTTCCAGCAGAAACTACAGTGTGTTACAGAAGTGCAGGTCAGAAACGGAGACGGCTGGCGTCAGGAGGAGAGTGAGGCTCTAAGAAGTGATGCTAGTCGCTACGCTGGAATACAGATAAGCCGTAGCCGTGCTGGACGCAGCAGGGAAAGTGAAGATCAATTCCCATAAAAGCCTCGTTTTACACGCTGGCTGTACTCACTTTAAAATCAGCCATAAATTGAATTTGGATGAATTGCATCCTGGTTACGGTGATGTTCGCTGTTACCTTGCTCTCCCGTTTAAGTGGTTTTTCCTTCCACTTTCCTTCGCGCCGTTTAAGTGCATGTTGAGAGTAAACAGTGATGGATACAAATCTTCAAATGGGATTCTGGGAAGGTGGAGGAAGCCGAAGCAGAAGTGAGAGAAAGTGCTTTGCTTTGAGTTTTGACATTGAGAAAAAGTCGTAAGGATTGATGACGAGCGGCAGAGTCTTTGATTAATGCTAGATTATCACATAGCACATGCCCCTAATAATAATACCTTTTTCCCCTCATATTTTTACTTATAAGAATATAAATATATTATTATAATAAACATTTTTAATATTTTTCAATTATAATTGTCTTTACATTTTTAGGAATATTTTTATTTTTTTTAAAAATCAAATATTGTTCATATTTTATCATAGAAATATATCGCAAACAATATTTTTCATATTTTTCAATTATATTTGTCTTTAAACAACAGCAACAACAACATCAATAATAAATGTTTCAAGTTTTTCAATAATATTTAGATTTTTTAAAAATCATAATGATTACATTAATGGTAATATTTCAAATATTTTTCAATAATATTCTTATTTGAAAAATCAAATAATAGAACCAAATAATAATAATAATAATAATAATAATAATAAGGATAAAAAGCATTTTCATTTAATATTTAAGAAAAATAAAATAAAAAATAAACTAATTATACAATAACAATAACATTTTATTTGTAATTATATTTTCTTTAATAATAATTTAAAAAAAAATTTTTTTTTTTCAAAAATATTTTGTATAATAATAATAATAATAATAATAATAATAATACATGTACAACGGCCGGCGGTTAGCATTTACATACAGTTCAACTTCTTTTGGTTTTTCTGTTTGACTCTAGAGATCTTCTCATGATGTTTGAGGGGTTTGCTTGGTCCAGATTAACCTATCTACTGTACTTAGATGAAGAAACGGAGAATGAATGAAGAAACTAAGAAACTAAAAAAACTAAAACTTGATGATTGACTATGTAATGAAAGATAAGGACCAGATTTATTTATAAGAAATATATCAGATATAGCCTATGTGTGTCCTCATGTCTATTTCGATTCCCACCAAATGACTCTTATGAACTGATTCCTTTTAATGAATCAGTTAAAACTCAAGAATCAGTTTTGACTCTTTTGCTATCAGTTTGTGTGTACTCAAGGCTTATATATTAATATGCAATAATTGGTTGATATTAAACATTAATATTATTAAAGGTTAATATTAAGTTTTTAATATAAAACTTTTCTATAGATTTTAAATTTCATATTTAATTTGAAAATTAATCATTTTAATTATTAAAAAGCTTTTTAAAATTAACGTTATAGTAACAATTGCATAATTGTAATATGTTTAATGTTCTTTAAATATAAAAATATTACATTTTTAAATGATCAAATACATAAAATTAACTTTTTTATTATAAGATGTTTTAAATAGTTTTCAAATTTTTGTATATAGTGTGAATTTAATGTGAAACATTATGATTTTTTATATTTTATCATTTTATCATTTGAAAAAAAAAATGTTTTTAATGTAATGAAAGTGCATAATTGTAAAGATTTTAATAGAAAGCTAATGTTTTTAATAATCTTTAAATAAAAAAGTATTATTACATATTAATATTATCAAATATTAAAATTCACTTTTTTAAATAGAATATTATATATAGATTTTAAATGTTGTATTTAATTTGAATTTAATGTAGCAAGTTAATAATTTCAATATTTAATTATATTAACCTTAAAAAAAGTAAGAATAAAAGTGCAAAATTTTATGTATATTTTAATACAAAAAGTTAACTTTTAATGTTCTTTAAAGCTGCAATCCGTAAATTTTGCCTCTTTGTCGCCATCTCTGTTTAAAAACCTGGAATTGCAGCTGTGTGCGGAATTATCTTCCTTGCGTGGGTTGTGAGGCGGCACGGCTCCAGCGCAGATGAATCTAATGTTCTGAAGAGTATGTGTGGCAGTTAGTCACTGCACCGGTGTGGATATTTACTGTACTTCGCAATCACAGATTCTAGCCTACAGCTTGGAATATGATCCAAATAAAAAATGTCACCGTATATTGTCATCTAAACAAGTAAGTAACAAGTCTGCCACGTTTGTTCTGACCAACTGAGGAAAAAAGCATTACAATAAATCTCGCTACCAATGGTGATTAAATCTAAAGATCGGTTAGCTCATATCATATCAAACCGTTCAAATTATTATTATTGTTATACTTTATTCTCAAATGATTAATGTTAACAACATCAGCATTGGTGAGTATAGTGTGTATTAGTGTGTAGATTTCAATTTCTACACAGTCTAATCTAATTGTCATACTCTTCGAATTTCATATTAAGAAATTATTTTAACCCAAAAAGCAAATTATGCTCACTTCGAACTGGTTTTCTTTAAAAATACAAATCTTTGTAATCCCAGGCTATCTGTAATCAGAAGCACATTTATAACTGGAATATAATTTAATTTCATTCACATGTGTTTCATAAACACATAATCCTTTATGGATTACAATCCGCCATCAAAATGATACATTTAATTATTCTGGCTGCTGTGAGAAAAGGATATACACGATCGGCCACCTGCAGGATCCGCACATGCGATAGCCTAGTAGCCGGGACAACTTCTTTATGTTTACAGACATGACGTAATGATGCAGTGCCATGCTCGAATTTCCCGCGAAAACCTACCCGTACCACTCAAAGTAGAAAACATTATTATAAGATAACCATTGTGAATCGGGCTAAAGTAAGGCGATAGTTTTGAACACTGGCTGGTTATGTACTTGCTCAAATATTGATTTCGGATCATTTTTAACCAAAAAAAGTTACGGACTGCAGCTTTAAATATAAAAAAATTATATTTTTTATACTAAACAAAACAAATTGTGTTTTCCTAATTTGGTACAGTTATAGCTGAAATCCCTTGAATATAATGATGAATTCCGAATGTTTTCATTCAGTTTCAGTACGTATTTTCCATGATTACATTGCATTTCCAAGTCAGCAATAAAATATGACAACAAATCGCTGAAAAATAATCATCATAGTGTGATTTGAGCTTGTATAAACTGTATTTATAATACTGTGAGATTTTCTTGCTGATCGCTGAAAGCTGATTGGCTGTTGTAACAGGTGGGCGGGGCTTCTCTCATTGGTTTCCAGCCTGTGATTGTCTGAATGGATTGATGGACTGATGATGGTTTAATGGAGTGTCTGTCTGTTTGTCCTGAGCGTTCGCTCACTCTGAACTCTTATTCCCAGGATGCTCGGCTCGTTCCCGGCTTCAGCATTTAACCTACATGAGGAGCGATGTTTGCTTTTTAAAAACATAAAGGGTCCCCCGCTCCCCCAATAAATAAGTGATTAATAATTATTACTACTACTACTACTAAAAATGTTCATGTTTGAACTATTGTTCTTTTAGAAACTTAAATATAATTACACTAATAAAAAATAAAAGAATGAAAATAATAATAATTATTATTATTATTGGTCATATTTTTCTTTTAAAAATATGACCAATATATATAAAATAATAATATTTTTCTTTATAAAATAATATCATTATTAGTCATTATAAAATAAAAATTGATTAATTAAAAATTAAACATATTTTTATAATAATATACTACTTTATATATATTTATGCACATTTTAGGACTATTTTTGTATGGTCACATTATTTTCATGACAATTTAAAAAATCTCATTCTCAGTACTGTATGAAAAAATATGATATATAGTAAATGTAATATAATGATGTTTTATTTACATATTTCTATTAATAATAACATTATTATTAATAATAATAATACATATTTTTTTCATATTCAGTTATATTATTATACAAAATATAGTAATGCTAATATTTTTTTTTGCTTTAAAAAAAATATATATTAATGCCACATATTAAACATTAATTTTGGGGGAGTTTGCATTGTGATGTTATTTTCATGAAAACTAAGTACATTTTCTCTGCCTAATTCTCATTGTAGAACTGTAATATGAATAGAGTATTATTATGTCTGCTCATTAAAATAAAAAGTACTGTCTAAACACAGTAGAATTACTGTATTAAACTAACAAGGTTCATTGATACAATAATGAGAATGCAAAAACATTAAAACATCAGGATGCATTACAAACAATTGTCATGAAAGTAATGTCGCAATGTAAAAAAAATGTTTGTCTTCATGCAAACCGTTCTGTTGTTGTTTTTTTCTCAGTGTGAGCGTGTTTTGGCCGTGTTTGGGGCTCTGTATCTGCGGGTTTGTTTCGCTCTTTCAGACTGGTTCTTTGTAGTTGGTCAAACGCGATCAGAGAGAAAACTCTCTGCGTTCACACTTTGAACCGAAACTCAGTCCTCTTCAGGCCGTCCTACTTTGGGAGCGGGCTCTTTCTGAGTAAGTAATGGCTCTATTTGTTTGCTGTCGCAGCGGTGTATGTTCATAATAGAAGCTGAGAGGAATCTGGCAATAAAGCGGCGGCGTATAAATCAATTAGAGCTGAGGTAGATTCATATCTGGTGTCTGAGGCTGGAGTAACTCTCGCCATTACTCACAGCGGCTGATTACATCCGGCCTTCAGAGCCGCTTACTCTGGGCACCTTCACTAAATGCCTCCAAAGTTTAATTTCCACAGGAACAAAGATCATCTGAGGAGGATCACGTGGCGCTAATTTATTTAAGGAGCCCGTCGGGTTATTTTGCTGCCGGCCGGAAACGGGACGTCCCGAGTGATGCGGGATATTGGGAGATCGAGCTGATCGAGATCTAGATCAGCGCTTCTCAACTGGTTTCACTTTACCATCCAGATTGGACGTCAAGTGGTCCAACAGAACCAGAAAACGTCCATATATATATATATATATATATCTCATTTTATATATTTTAATTTTATTTTTTAGTTCATCATTTTATATTATCATTATATATTTTTATATATTTATTTATAGATTTTTATAGATTTTAATTTTAAACTTTTAGTAATTTTGTGTTTTTGCCATTTTCATGTATTTTTGTTATCTATTAATTTATATTGTAGTTTTGCTTATTTTAGTACATTAAGTTTTTATATTTTTATATATTTTCATTTTACATCTTAATTTGAAAGATTTAGTCATTTTCTTGTGTTTTTATACGTCTATATAGTTTTTATTATTTTACAGTTATTGTATTTCAAGTAATGCAATTTTTTTATGGTTTAGGTTAACTATCATAACCCTAGCTAGTTTACTCTTAAAAGGATACACTAGTCTTTTGTTTAAAGGAAATATTGAAGACAATATTTTTGTCCAATCTGATTCTCTCTAGAATGAGAATTACACTTTTGAATCATATTTTTCTTCTTTCTTCTTTTTTTTGTTTGACATGTTGACATTTCCATGACATTTTAACCACATTTTCTCTGCCTATTTTCTATTTTCAGACAAATGTCATTACTGTAATATGAAAAAAAGAGATATATTTATTTGCATAGCGAAGTACTTGCACTTTATGGTAGTATTAATTGTGTAAAATGCACTGTAAAAATACATTGTTACCAGAAGGAGAATGACACCTTTTTTAAAATGTATGAAAAACAGTTTATAAAGTAAACTGCAATCAAAACTCATTTTAAACTGTAATCAAAACTCAAAAAAAGTTCCACCAAAATGAGTTTTGGTTGGACGCGCTACTTTTGTGGTCACCAACAAACCATACAGGAATTGTTACACTTTTCTTTTGAGCACCGTTTATATTATTTTATGATTTTATAAAGTTAGCGGCATATTCTCATTAGCATTCGGCATAGTTTGCCCTCCCGTTTCCCTCAGAAAGCAGCTGGGATTGAGTCCTAACCTGCTAGTTGAGATCCGCTGCTCTTGAATATCAATCTGTGTTCTTCCTGACTGAATATATGTCTTTCTGAAAACGGCAGACGGTTTTATCATCGCACCCCGCTCTCTTTCGCCGCGTTATTTGCCTCGACAATCTCCTCCGAATGGTCTGATATAGTGTCGCGCCCCGAGAGCGGGAAAAGAGCGCGCCAGAATGTCAACGGCTTTGCGCCGCTATAAACGACCGCGGGCTTTTCATTTGGATAAAAGCCTCCGGATCCCCTCAAACGGTCCCTTTTCCGCAGATAATGCAGATGTTGTCTCTGCAATCATCATTATGTTGCCGTGGCTCTCGCGGGCGGGTTACTTACAGGGGTTTTGATCCGCGGTAATGTTTTAAATTCGCCATCAAAGCCGCTATTTATCCGCGGACGGCGGCATCATACGGCTCGTTTCTAATGAGGTTGGATTAGCGTGGATGATCCGGCTCTGGTCCGGCGTTCCCGAGGTCAAAGGCAGCCTGGAATTCCGCGCCACAAATCCGCCAGCAAGTAAGATGGAGTCATAATAATAAACTAAATGATTTCTCGGTCGCACCTCCTCCGCTCGCGCAGGATAAACACAGATTATGTGCCTCATGTATATTCATAAGAAACCTCTGATTAATTTCATGCTGGCATGTTGATAATGCGGACTTATAAACTCCCTTAAAGTGCATTTTTTTTCCATCAGTCTCTTATTATTTGTCTATTAATACTATCCAGCAATTCATTTCCACCATAGTGTCACTTCCGTTATGTAGTTCGTGATTGAAATGAAATTGAAATTTTGTTTTAGAACAAAATGGCAGACTCTTATTTGTATTGCTAAGGCTAATTTCATAGCAAGCACATTGTGTATCCAAAACCTCTGATTAATTTCATGCTGGCATGTTGATAATGCGGATTTATAAACTCCCTTAAAGTGCATTTTTTTCCCATCAGTCTCTTATTATTTGTCTATTAATACTATCCAGCAATTCATTTCCACCATAGTGTCACTTCCGTTATGTAGTTCGTGATTGAAATGAAATTGAAATTTTGTTTTAGAACAAAATGGCAGACTCTTATTTGTATTGCTAAGGCTAATTTCATAGCAAGCACATTGTGTATCCAAAATTAAATTGTATTTTCATAGTTTTTGCATAATTTGACAAAAATATGGCTTGTCTGGAAATTACACCATCACAATTACAGATAACATTTTTATGGGGAGCACTTGATGTCTGTATACATGCATTATTATTATTATTATTATTATTATTGTTATTATTATTCTTCGTAATATTATTATTATCATTTTTTAAATATTCATTATTAAAAAATTATATTAATATTAAAATATCATTTAAAAGGATATGAAAATATTTATATTATTAAATGTTAAGTAAAAATAAAAATAATAATTATTATTATTTTAACATTTTAAAAAATATTAAATTATTAAAATGTATCTTCTTCTTCTTCTTCTTCTTCTCATTATTATTATTATTATTATTATTATTGTGATATTTTTCCTAACAAGCCCATTTTACCCACAAATTCTGTTTAATACAAAAAAAATATTTTAAACTGTTATGCAGTAATTATAAATTATCCTGTTAAGAAAAAATGTAAATTAAATTTTCAACAATTTTTTTTAAATGTACAAGATTTGTCATAATGTACTTTACAAATGTTTTATTTTAATGTTTAGTTAGTTTGTTTATTACTTATTAAAAATTTGGGAGTCATTTTGACTGTATCTCGTTTTATGTAACGTTTTTGAACAAAATGGCTGAATTGCATTTTTGTATCCTAAATACACACAATTAAATCAAATTTTACGTACTGTGACTTTAAAAAGCGATCGTTGCGTATATTTTTCTTGGTTTTCTTAACATATTTCCATCTCGTATCTCATGTTAAGCTCTTCTGAACCTGTTGTTTCATTGGCAAACAAGAACAGCAACTTTTGATTAAACTTTATTGGTGGCAAAATTGTTGGTTGTTGTCGAAATGACGTCACAACTGCTGAAAATATTACGTAAAAATGACAAATCATTTTCACACCATAAATATATACTTTTTACAATGAAATGTGTTACTTTTACCAAAAACAAAAAACAACTCCTGACACATAAAAGTGGCCGCAGTTAAACAAACACCCGTATGATATGAGATTTTCCAGGTTTTCCAGGCTCTCCGGACATGAGCGGTGAGGCGTTTGGCTGTAAACAGGTGTGGAGCGACTGATTTATCGTAATTAATCCTCCGGCTGCGACGCATCTGCGACCGAGAGCTCTTCCCAATGTCACCATGTCAGCCAAGGGCAATGAGATTACTCTGATTAAAAAACTCACAATAATGAATTTTTGTAGGGATTGCAGCTTTGGAGAGCTGGGTAATGAGGCGGATCATGAGGATGCACGTCTGGGGTCGCGGCGCGCTTAAGATCTGCTCATTTGTACTGCAGTCATTGAGCTACAGCTGTCTGATACAGCCGTCCAGATCAACAACAACAAGAACTGGCAGGCCCAGCCATAATTATTATTTTGCAGTTATGGAAAAGCTGGCTGTTTTTAATGGAGAGCAGTGGCACTTATCTGGCCAAAACAGGCCGCTAATAAAACTCGAGTCGAGATGGAGAGATTTATTCCTGGAGAAAACGAGAGCGCTTGAAATGAGGGAGCGAATCCGTCTAACGTCGCTGTAGACTTTACACGCTAGAGATCATCAGAACATGGCCAGGTCATTTTTCACTAATTTTAAGTAACGTAAATAATGCCTTTTATATAATAATAATAATATTACAATATGGATTTTATTAATGTTATATATTGATTATAATCACTTTAATATTTTATATTAATATATAACACATGTTTAGTATTATATTATATTAATATATTAAAATATTTAGTATGTATTTTAACAAAATTTATAAAGAATGTTAATAAAGTTAAATTGGACTGATTATAATAGTAATAGTTATAATAATAATAATAGTTATATATGTAATTAATGTGTTATATGTTAAAAATGAATATATTTAATATGTATTTTAATCAAATT
Source organism: Sinocyclocheilus rhinocerous (assembly GCF_001515625.1). Classification (NCBI taxonomy): domain Eukaryota; kingdom Metazoa; phylum Chordata; class Actinopteri; order Cypriniformes; family Cyprinidae; genus Sinocyclocheilus; species Sinocyclocheilus rhinocerous. The sequence continues at coordinate 724,899 of NW_015654494.1, forward strand.
AATTAATTACAATATTTATCTAGTTAGTTGTTTTGTGGTTAATCTGACCTTGGCATGTGAAGTGTGAGACTTGTCCGTTATGACTCAAATGAGTCGATGTCAAAGTGTTGCAGAGATTGTTTGAGAAATGTTTGAGGTCATGTCAAGATCTCTGACGTTTGATTTCAGATTCTGGTTTCTTGGCGAATTTGAGCAGGTTGTGAGATGACTGGTATATGGAGGAACACAGACTTTAGCAGACGTCTTCATGAATGTGTTTTTGAGAATTTCTCCCTGTTCATGTTAATTAATTTTAATATTATAACGTTTATTATGAATATATTATTGATAAATTATTTCATATTAATACATGTTACATTATTACATATTACATGTTATATTTTAATTGTAATTCTTGTGATATTTAATATTGATATATTGTTTATAAATTTTATATAACATATAAAATATGTATTGTTAATATTATATTACATTTATATATTTAAATGTTTAGTATGTATTTTAACAAAATTAATTAATACAAATATTTTTTAGTTGGCAAGTGGTTAAATTGGCCTGGTAATAATAATAATAATAATAATAATAATAATAATAATAATAATAATAATAATAATAATAATAATAATAATAATAATAATTTTAGATATGGGAATTATATTAATGTGTTATATATTAATTGTAATAGTTTTAATATTTAATAATAATATATTAAGAAATCGTTTCACATATTTTACATAAAATGATTAAATACAATTATTTTAAATTATTA
>NW_015654494.1:725779-728123 GCF_001515625.1 Sinocyclocheilus rhinocerous
TGAGAATTTCTCCCTGTTCTTCAGCAGGAGCTCCAGTATCTGGATGACAGCGTCAGGCAAACGTTCCCAGCAGTGCCGATGAAAACACACGAGCCATAAGTTTTGCCTGACTTTGGCGCGCGGATCTATTTATCCGGTAACTGAATCAATTTGCTCTTCATTGTGCTGTGACCTCTGGGGCTTCGGCTCGATGCGGTCGCCACAACACTCCCAAAGTCTCCCGCACACTTACTGCAGATCTGCTTTCACATCCATCTGAGCCGCTTCACTGCTGAAACACACATTTACACACACTGACTTCTGCCTCTATACGTGATGCAGAATAATAATAATGATGATATTAATAACCATTTTAAAAAAATCTAATAAACAATGAACTGTTATTAATATTATATAAACGATTATTATTATTATTACTATTATTCTGCATTGATATTACAATTGTTTTTAAACAATTAAGCACATTTTACACACAAATTCTCTTTACCTTAATGCAAAAAAAATCTCATTCATTTTACCGTAATACAGTAATGAAAAAATAATCTTACATTTAAACTTAAATTTAATTTACAAAATATAATTTTCAAAAGATACTAGTTACATACTTTATTTAACAATGATATTTTTTTAAGAAATGAGAATTTGAGGGTAAAATGTGCTTAATTATAATTAAAACATGTTGCAATGCAAACTATCATAATTAAGTTTTTTATTTTTATACAAAAATAATTAGTAAATTATTTTAGACTTTAAATCATTATTAAATAATTACATTTATCATTAATAAAGTATTAATATACAAATTATTTCTTTATTTTTTATTTTATTTTTCTTGTATTAGCTTACAATCATTGTGTGTATTATGAATTATGATCTTTATACTGCATTTTTATTATTATTCATTTTTATTATACTTCTGCTAGCATTTCACTTCATGCCTCTATACGTGATGCATAATAATAATAATGATGATATTAATAACCATTTAAAAAAAATCAAATAAACAATGAACTGTTATTAATATTATATAAACGATTATTATTATTATTACTATTATTCTGCATTGATATTACAATTGTTTTTAAACAATTAAGCACATTTTACACACAAATTCTCTTTACCTTAATGCAAAAAAAATCTCATTCATTTTACCGTAATACAGTAATGAAAAAATAATCTTACATTTAAACTTAAATTTAATTTACAAAATATAATTTTCAAAAGATACTAGTTACATACTTTATTTAACAATGATATTTTTTTAAGAAATGAGAATTTGAGGGTAAAATGTGCTTAATTATAATTAAAACATGTTGCAATGCAAACTATCATAATTAAGTTTTTTATTTTTATACAAAAATAATTAGTAAATTATTTTAGACTTTAAATCATTATTAAATAATTACATTTATCATTAATAAAGTATTAATATACAAATTATTTCTTTATTTTTTATTTTATTTTTCTTGTATTAGCTTACAATCATTGTGTGTATTATGAATTATGATCTTTATACTGCATTTTTATTATTATTCATTTTTATTATAGAAGAGTAAAATGGGTGCGGGACGTGCACCTCACTCTCTTCCCATCATGCGTGTGCTTCTGAAAGCGTGCGCCGCGCTCTTCCTGCGCCCCGATGAAGCCTTTTGCACACTGTTTTTCATCACGCTTCCACCATCTCCTGATTTACCCTGCACCATGATGCTCGGCCATCTGTCGCACGCTGACCGTTTCCCATGCCAGTGTTTTAGAGGGGCCCCGAGAAAACCGGCTACATTTAGACTCTTATTAGCGCGCGCTCAAGTGCGCGACACACTACGATACATCACAGGCCCTCGTACGGCCCGGCGTCCTCTCCTCACACAGAGGCTAATGTACTGGCACGTCTCCCCGGCGGGCTAGCGCTGGCGTTAGCTCACAGCTATGCTATATTCAGCCTGATTAATGAAGCGTCTGACGGAGGGAGCACGTGTGCACCGAATAAATGTCGTACGTTAAACAAATTCCCAGCATGGGGCACTGGCTCGTTTTGGCAGCCGAAGCGGAGAGGGCGCCGTGCGGCCCACCCTCCCTGCCCCGAGGCCTTGTGGGACCTCTTGCGGCACTCAGTGGTTATGATTGGGTAGTCTCGAATTAAAGCATCCCGTCAGGACGAGGAATCATGTCCGCCCGCTGGCTGGCTGGCTGGCTGGTTGTCGTGGAAACCACGTCCCGAAGGAGTCTGAGGCTCGTCTATGGGCAGGGAGAGAGGGAGAATGAGATGAGAGATAAAGGACAAAAAACTCGCTAGAGCTAATTTCTGACAGCGCTACACGAGCGTGAAAATTATGCATTAGCGTTA
>NW_015654494.1:729309-741673 GCF_001515625.1 Sinocyclocheilus rhinocerous
ACAGGCCCTCGTACGGCCCGGCGTCCTCTCCTCACACAGAGGCTAATGTACTGGCACGTCTCCCCGGCGGGCTAGCGCTGGCGTTAGCTCACAGCTATGCTATATTCAGCCTGATTAATGAAGCGTCTGACGGAGGGAGCACGTGTGCACCGAATAAATGTCGTACGTTAAACAAATTCCCAGCATGGGGCACTGGCTCGTTTTGGCAGCCGAAGCGGAGAGGGCGCCGTGCGGCCCACCCTCCCTGCCCCGAGGCCTTGTGGGACCTCTTGCGGCACTCAGTGGTTATGATTGGGTAGTCTCGAATTAAAGCATCCCGTCAGGACGAGGAATCATGTCCGCCCGCTGGCTGGCTGGCTGGCTGGTTGTCGTGGAAACCACGTCCCGAAGGAGTCTGAGGCTCGTCTATGGGCAGGGAGAGAGGGAGAATGAGATGAGAGATAAAGGACAAAAAACTCGCTAGAGCTCATTTCTGACAGCGCTACACGAGCGTGAAAATTATGCATTAGCGATAAATTGAGGAACTTAGAAATTCGTTGGACATTTTTAAAGTGAGGGCACTTGGTTTTGAGTATTTATGTAATGCGTCTGAAATCATAATATGACACAGTTATGCATTGTAGCGTGCAACAGGATCTCAGGTTTACTGTTAGTGTTACTGTTTACTGTTGCGTTAGCGATTATTTAGCGGAAATAGACATTTGTTGGACATTTTAAAAGTAAGGACTTTTGTGATTTTTGTTTTTGCATTTTAAAATGAGTCTGCAATCCATAACATGACATAATATGACATAATGTTCATAACTGTACCACAACAGGATCTCAAAGTTTTGTTATTGTTGCATTAGCGATAAATTAGCAAAAGTAAAAATTTGTTTTAAAAGTGATGACAGTTGACTTTGTGTGTTTTTGTGGTGCAAAATGTGTGTGAAAATCATAATACAACACAATTATGAGTTGTAGCACAACAGGATTTCCATGTTTTGTTACTGTTAACAATAAATTAGCGAAATTACAAATTCGTTTTAAAAGCAAGTACTCTTGACTTTGTGTGTTTTTGTGTTCCAAAATCTGTCTGCAATTCATAATGACACAAGAAGTGTGCATTGTATCGGAACAGGAGTGCAAAACCTCGTCACTGTTGTGTTTGCGATAGATTCGAGAAGGTGGCGTTTCGATATTCATTTTAAAACACTGGACATTTGATTTTGTGTTTGTGCTTTCTAAAATGTGTTTGCAATTCATAATACAACACAAGTATGAATTGTAGCGCGGTAAGAGGTCAAGTTCCTGTTACTGATGTGTCTGCGATAAACTAGTGGCAATGGCAATTTGTTAAACATTTCAGAAGCGAGGGCACTTGATTTTGTGTTTTTGTGTGCTGAAAAGGGTCTGCAATTTATAATATGATACAAGTATGCATTATATTACAACAGGACCACAAAGTTTTGTTGCTGATGTATTCGCGATAAACTAGCGAAAAATGGCATTTCATTGAACGAAGCGACAATGCTTGTTTTTGTGTGTCCATGTTTTGTAATGTGTCTGCTATTCATAATATTGCACAGTTATGCATTGCATCACAACAGGAGCTCAAAGTCGTGTTACTCTTGTGTTTGCGATAAATTAGCGAAAGTGGCATTTCAGTTACAAAGCAAGGATGCTTAATTGTGTGTTTGTTTTGCGTTCAAAATGTGTCTGCAGTTCATAATACATCACAAGTATGCATTGTAGCGCAACAGGAGCTCAAAGTCCTAAATTAGCAAAACATAGCAATTCGTTAACCTTTTTATAAAGCGAGGATGCTTAATTTTTTTGTTGATTTTGCCTTCTGAAATGTTTTTGCAATTCATAATACAACACAAGAAGTATGCATTGAAGCGCACGCAACAGGATCTCAGAGTTTCTTTACTGTTGTTAGCGATAAACTAGCAAAAAATTTTCATTGAACATTTTAAAAGCGAGGAAGTTTGATTTAGTGTGTTTTTGTGTTACAATATGTGTCTGCAATTCATAATGCGACACAAATATGCATTGTTGCGCAACAAAATTTCTCAATCTCAAAATCTCATTACTGTGTGTGCGTTAAACTAGAAAAAAATGGCATTTCGTTGAACATTTCGAAACATTGGACGCTTGATTTTGTGTTGCATTCTAAAATGAGTTTGCATAATACAAAATAATTATGAATTGCATGGTAACTGCATCTCAAAGTTTCGTTATGGTGTTTGCAGTAAACTAGCCAAAGTGGAATTTCGTTGAGCATTTTAAAACATTCAGTGATTAATTTTGTATTTTAAAATAAGTCTGTAGTGTCATAATATGATGTTAGTATGCAATGTAGCACAACAGGAGTCCTGTTACTGTTGTGTTTGCGATAAACTAAGCGAAATTTTTCATTGAACATTTTAAAAGCAAGAACATTTGATTTGATGTTTTTTGTATTCCAAAAAGTGTCTGCAGCGCAACAGGAGCTCAAAGTCCTGTTAATGTCGTGTTTGCGATAAATTGGCATATAACATGGCAATTTTGTTGAACATTTAAAATAAACAACACTTGGTTTTTTGTTTTTGCATTCTATAATGCATCTGCAGCATAACAGGAGCTCAAAGTCATGTTAATGTTCATGATAAACTAGCGATTTTTCGGTGTGCTTCTTGTTTTTAATATTAATGCCTGCCCTCATTACACGTGATCACAACTGAAAAACGGCTGGAAATGGTGAAAGCAGCGTATCGATCGGCTTTTGTGTTGACTAGTAGACGGTCACTGTTGCATCTTCAAAAAGCTGCAGTCTTTGCTCTGAACTCAGGAGGGAGAGGTTCATTTGTCAGTCCTTTTCATTAGCTTTTCTCTTTCTTTCTCCTCTTTGTTCAAGGTTCTACCGAGGCAGCCGAAGTAAACGCCACTAAAAACAGCCGAAGAATGAAGCAGAAGGAATATTAAAAACAGCAGAGAGGTAAACACCTTCATGAGATCAAACACTATTTGACCCTATTTACTTTCTGTAATAATGTTTAAATTTATGGTCTAGGTTTTATGCTTATATATATATATATATATATATATATGTGTGTGTGTGTGTGTGTGTGTGTGTGAATATATATGTATATAATACGTATATAATACATATGTATAATATATATGTCAAATTTGTTTGATTTAATATTTAACTTCATTTTAATGAATTAGCAAACATAAAAATTTATTGTTTAATATTAATTGTAATTTTTACAAATAAAGAAAAAAAGAATAATTTAAACATGAAAAAAGATGCCATTATACAAATATTAAAAATACTGTCTTTATGTTGTTTCTACTTTAATTTAAGGATTGAATGCGAAATTATTGCAATAAAAAAATTTATTATAAAATTTTTAATGCTAGGTGGAATTAATCGTGATTAATCGCGATTAATTTCAGAAAATGTGCGATTAATTAGTAAAAAAATAAATATTTTATAGCATTTTTAGGCTGTCATCTATCTTTATTGACATCAGTACAGGCTTAGTGTGTGTATGCATGTGCTTTTATGTGATATAATGCACATTTATTCACTCTTTGAGGCCAATTTCTTTTTTTTTAACTTTTTTATTTGGATTGATTTGGTTCGGAAAGGCAGCTTTTGGCATATGTGACACACATTAGAGGTGAAGTGCTTAATTTCGAGTTGTTTCAGTGATCTGTTTTTAACAGCGGTTCTCGAGTGTGTCCTTGTTGTTTGCTCTCATTGACTCTGGAGTTTAGCCTTGAGTCTGCGGCGTATTACAGGCAAAACGGCCCGATTATTTGCGCTCGCCGCCGGTTTCTTTTCATCGAGTGGAGAGCAGAGCAGGTCGACGCGTGCAGACTCGTATCCGCGGGCTGTTTGTGATGCTGAGAGGCAGTGAAGCTCGTTTCTGCTTTATTACGCTGCACAGTCTCCCTCGCGCCGGGAAACAGCATTTATCTGTACGTGTGAAACTGTACGGATGCCACAGATCATTGAACACGAGAAACGCGGCCGTTTGGGTCTCGTTTCTGCAATACGTTGCACTCTTTCGGACGAAATTGCCGTTAAATAAAGCTATTAATCTTTACGCCGCTTTCCCATTAACTTTGTCGCTTCGGCCTCGTCCTGCAACTTTAAACAACACTGCAGTAAATTAGCTTTATTCAATTAGCAAAGCTCTGATTAGTAATGGCGGTATTTAAAGAAACATAAATAAAGCAAGCATCTGGAAGTTATGGATTTCAGCTAGTGGTTCAGCTATTATTATATAAATATAATACTATAATACATGTAATAGATTAAAATAGAATCTCAAATAACTAATCCTAACTAATAATAAAATAACGGTTGATATAATTTCATGGTGTTTGGGAATTAAAGCCGCATGTCTTCTCACGTCTTCAGCTAATGGCTTTCAGACAGAGCACCTGTCGTGTTCATGAAGAGGATCGTTTTGCATTCGTGTGATGTTTATAATCAATCTTTCTCGCCGTTATTGTCACGTACGCCTTTCTGTTTGTGCGTTTGCTTGTGTTCAAGCCCTTAATCATATCTAATCTATCATATAGCTTGCTTTCATGATAAAAATCAAATGATGTATGTGATGTTCTGTAATCTAGAGAAAATCCACGTTCTTCAGTGTGCCCGTTATCTGTGAGTGTGTTTGCAGTGAAGTTCTGATCATATCCGGACTGCAGCGCGTCGCGGCTCTGATCCGGCTCTGAATGCTGCAGATCTGCTGTGCCAGACCGAGTTAGAGTCGCTCGAGAGCACAGTGCATTGTGGGCAAATCCTCTTGTGTCCCGGCCGGGTCTGTGCAGGCGTGGGAGCCGCAGACACACGGGCCTGTTTGCTTTGACCCGGCATTGTGTAAACCGACAGGACTATAGTCCTAAACACAAGCTGGAATCAAGATTGGACAGAACGTTTGTTTGTCTGGGGCTCTGTTATAGTATGTTCTAGATTATTTGCTTAAAATGTCAAATTAACTAACATTATTAACATTAATCTATTATTGTGATTATTGCAATGAAAAACATTTGCAATTAAAAAATTGCTATGCCCTTTATATATATATATATATATGCACCTCAGTTTTCGCAATGATTTAAAAAAATTTTTTATATATAACAATAAAAATAATTGTTATTTTAATAGTTATTTTATTAGAAATATATTATTATTATTATTAAGTGTATCACTAACTTATAAATATCTGTATATTTAGTAAATATTGTGCGAGACAACACTTGATTTTTTTAATAATATTTTTTATTTTACGTTTACATTCATGTAAACAATTCAAATATTTTTTATTTTACGTTTACATACATGTGGGTATGCACATTCATGCATTTGTCAGACACTTTGATACAAAGCAACTTAAATTGCATTCATTTCATTTCCTTCTTTTTAACAAAATTTTTCTGCTTGTATTAAACATTACAAATCTATTTTGCGACAGTGGCTGTTTGGTTGAAAGTAATGTACACATATATATTAAACATTAGCTGTATCTCCTAGACTTGTGTATCTAAGAGAGAGAGAGTTACTAGCTGCCTCTCTATATATATGCTGAGTGTTTGTATGAGACAAATCTTGTGATATAGAGCGTGAGTGTGTGTGTGTGTGTCAGGCTGGAGCAGATATGTGCTGATGAGGTACTCGCGGTGGCAGGCGGTGTGTTTGCGCTGCAGTGCTGCGGTGTAGCGGCCCTCTGACCTGCTGGGTAAACAACCAGAGAGCCTCTGACTCCAAATAAGGCCGACACATCCACAGCACAGAGCGGCGGCAACCTGCCATCCTCCACACACACACACACACACACACACACATCTCCTGAGCTCCCCTTTCTTTCCGTTACTGTCTTTCCTGCAGCCCGCCTGCTCTCCTTGCAAGGTGTATGAAATGAAAATCCTGTCATCATTTATTCACCCTCACTAGGCCTGTCGCAATAATCAATATATCAACTTATCGCGCAATCCCTCACGTCACTCCAAACCCTATGAATTCTTTCTTCGGTAAAACACAAAATGAGATATTTGGCAGAATGTTCACGCTGCTTATTTCCAACAAATGTATATAGAGATCAGGGCCGTCATATTTCAGACAGGACCATAAAAATGCAACATAAGTGAGTTTGAAATGTAGTTCATATGAGTTATGCGCTACATTTCTGATGTCATATGAATTGTATTTTAGCAATTGAATTTCAATTTCAAATTCAATTTCAAATCTTGAAACAGGAACATTTTACACCAACAGTGACATCAATAATAGTTGATTACACCAAAGTCAGGGTAACAAATGTAAACTAAAACTATTGAACATTTTTGTTCGTTGAAATAAAATAAATTATTATTATTAGATGAAAAACTTAATAACTTATTTCAATTAATTGCCAAAAAAGCTATTCTATTTTTGATTTAGTTTAATAAATAAAAATAAAACTGAAATAAAATTAAATGCAATCTAAATTATAATATTTAAAACAAATAAAAACTCAAGAAATTTACAAAAGCACATACATTTACTAAAAATTTAACTAAAATTAAAGTATAAAAATAAAAGCTAATTTAAAACATGAATAAAAGCCATTTAAATAATACAAAATAACCATGGATTACACTAATTTGAATATATATGTAAGTGACATTTGAGAACTGATATATTCTAATAATAACTAATAGTGTTTTAATAATAGGTCATTCAATATTATAATAATAATTTATTTTGGTCTGTCCCTAAGCTTTTGTATAATGTTTGAAAGCTGGGAATATAGTGCAAGTGATGTATAGATTAATTGAATACTTCATTTTTCCTTTCTGAGGATAAATACAGTTTAGTGCAGTCACTCTATGGTTGTTTTTGTGTGGAAAATAGGGGGAAAAAATCTGCTCTAAATCTCCTTTTGTGTTCCCTGGAAGATAGAAACCCATCTGGCTTTGAAACGATGTGAGGGTGAGTGTATTTTTAGGTAAACTATTTCCAAACCCATTCTCCTCCTCTACCTGACATTCCTTTTCTTTCAGTCTCTTTGGCACCATCTGAAACATATTGCCTCGGTGCTTCTGCATAATATGCATGTTGTTTGGTTTTCGCTTTTAGTTCTGCTAAATGCTTTTGCCTTTTAGTCCTTTAAGAGCCTTTCTGCTGTTATCCTGCAGAGAAAGAGACAGCAGGCATCCCTGAGTGTCGTATTTCACATTGTAGACACACCCACATGTTCCACTGACCGTTGACTACAGAAAGCACAGTACATCTCTATCCTTTTTAGCATTTGAACCTGCTCTCCCTCTGGTCCTGTGAGGGAGGAATGACCTCACCTTTGCATCTTTTGAAAAACAGTCATATTCTCCTTCGTTCAAAAGCGACAAGACGGTTACGTTTAATATTTATGATAGCGAACACGAATGACCTCTCCTTTCACTGTGAATATATAGACCCCTTTGTGTGTGTGTGTGTGTGAGGACTGTCTGTAATGAATTCATAATCTCTGCAGTGGGTCTTTGTAGATTCCTATCAGGCAGCAGATAAGACAGCACAGTTGCACTCTAATAGCTGTCAGTCTGCGTTCCTTCCTGGCTATGGATCAGTTCACTTTCAGTAGACAAATACACACATATATACACACGCACACACAAGATGGGCTGTGTATTCAGAGGCATGTTCTCCGCACAGTGGAGCTAAAGATAAAAGCTGCTGCATTTTCTGTCGATGGAGAGACTGTATTTCTGTAGCGTGTTGAAAGGAGGTCCCCCAAGGCTCTGTACGAGGCCCCCTACAATTGTTGCGTTTTTCCCCCAAAACTTGACGAGCATCAGCCCCCATCGTTTTTCTCACTGTCAAACACTCCCAACGTTTTGAAAGCACCTCAGAAAGGCAAAGTTTTTTTGGTAAGCAGCTTCAAAGTTGCCTCAGAAAAACAACCATTAAATACAGTGCATACGTCTATGCCCTGAAGCTACTCATGGAAGCTATTAAAAATGATTGTGACACTAAACAGTGCTTTGTGAGTTAATGTTGTTTGTTTATTAGCTCCACATATGCTAAACTGAATTAAGCTTTGTGTATTGCTTTGCTTTGCTGCTGAAACCTGTTATTCAAGAGGTTATCTTTTAAAAAAGATCATATTGTAGCTATAATGAAGCTATTTTTGCAGGTCCTTAGTTCTAATGCGCCAGGTTTTGACCTAATTATATAACTACATATTGGATTTAAAAGAGTGGTCAGCTCCATGATAACAACATAAAAATATGATATAGTTCTACATAGAAATTTCTAAACCACACACTAAAAAAGTGCGGACGAAAACACTTCCAGAATACAATGCTCATTATGGTCTTATGGATCGGGCATGTCGAGTGGTAAGTGATTCATCATTTCCCCCAGCATCCTCAAATGTCTCTTTAGCCCAGCTGAAATTTACCACGCTAAGCTCTCTGCCACCAGGAGAACGTGGGACACGCTATAGCGCTCGATTTATAAGCCTGATTAAACTAGGCAAGTGTGAGTAAGAAACATGAGGCAAATCAACATAAAATCAGCTACGCTTTACGCGGCGTTCCTGCTGATTGGGCCTCGGCCCTTTATGATGGTAGAGATCACAGTGGCCCTTAAATAAAGAGAAAAATGCATGTAAACAATACTCCAGAGTGTCTCTGTAAAGTATGAGTTATTGCACTAGGCCTTTGTTCATTGTTTGGTGCTATAATAGGTGTAGGCCTTTAAATTGCAGTGTGTCAACACAATATGCATTGTGATACTTATTTTTTTCATTCATCATTTATTGTCATGAATAAAACAGATGCTGTCTCTGATAAACACCCAATGATGTATTTTTCAGTAAGTTCTCAGCTCAAAATGCATTTTGGAGCTGTGAGCTGCATTTGATATTCATATGAATTTCAATACACTGTACATAACAATACCCTTTGGTTTTTTTGAATGCAAATTACTGTTTGACCCTTCCAAGTTTTCCTTAAATCATAAAATGTTTCTCATTTTAGGCATATCTGTGCCTTACAGACTATAGTAAATATATATATATTTTAATTGTTATCATGTGCCAAGTAATAATGTAAAATCAGTCTGCCATTATCACAAAATAAATAATTAAATATATGGGCTAAAAAAATATTGATCTGAGTTTGAATTGTTTTTTAATTTTATTATGTTAATATATTGTTTTTATTGTATTAATTGTAATTACTTTATCATTAGATTCTACTAAGAAAAAAGTTCAAATAATACAGAAGTTTTGCGTAAAAAAAACGCGAGGTCTAGTGGTTAGTAGTACTGTGCTTTTGAACTTCTTGCGCGGGAAGGGAGCTCAACGGTCAAATTCTGGCACGTGTGGAAAAAAATTAAGTAAAATTATATATTATTATAATATAATTATTGTTTTTATTGAATAAATCAAATACCATCGTTTGTTTTATAAAAACATAATTATAGTAATCTAAACAACATTCCATGGTTTCCCTTACGAAAATTAACCATGGTTTTATTATAGAAAAAGTGTAGTAACCGTGTTTTTTTTTTCTGGCGTATTGATTCCCATTTGTATAACCACAGTTTTACCACAAATACCATGGTTAAACTATGGTTAATGTAGCAAAACCATGGTTAATTTGTGGTTGCCAAAGTTTAACTATAGTAACCATGTTTTTTTGGGGGGGGGAAATACCATGGTTAAACTATGGTTAATGTAGCAAAACCATGGTTAATTTGTGGTTGCCAAAGTTTAACTATAGTAACCATGTTTTTTTGGGGGGGGGGTATTTGTAGTAAAACCATGGTTAATTTAAGTAAGGGTTCGCTGTAGTTGTTTTCTATAAATGTGAAACTATGGTTACTGTGCAAGAACATTCTTTTCATACGGGCGAATATGTACGCTTGTAAAACAAATTGGCTAAATGAACCTGTTTAGGGGCAGTTTATTCCCTCCCGTGTCTTCTTATTTTGGAGGTGGGATGGTTTTAGTGAAGGGGTTTCAAATGACAGAGCAGCTCATCTGTGCGCGCACATTCACTACGGATTGGTGACGTGAGCGCGAAGAGGCCTCCCCCCGCCTGCTTCGCTGTTTTTGGGTAGGGTGCGCGGGAGAAAAGGGGGGCTAAAAAACCCCTACCAAACTGCCCCTACCCCCAGTCGAAGTCCGGGACCTGAATGAAAGGAATCCGATCCAGCTCTGGGACGCGGTGGACCGACTATCGACCGACATTTAAAGCTCGTTTTGAAGCGCGGAGTTTCGTGCGCTCTTGGAGAGTTTACGCACGGACGCCGTCGACATGGCACGGATAACTGTTTACTCCCGTTGAAAACTTCGCGTATCCAAGGAGTTATTTGGATTTTTTCCCTTCTGTTTTACATGGATGCAACATAGGACGCTTTAAGAGGAGCTATATGGTCGTACCGCATCTGCATCGATCCGAAATAAAGTTACTTGGACACGCGTGGAACTATTGTAAGTAAACGGTTTTTAAATGGCCAATTTAAAACGTAAAATAATTCATGTAGACTATTAACTTTTTTATACAATTTCTGGTCTTTAGATATAATTATTTTGAGGTTTTATTGGTAAAATGCTTGATTTCATTGTATCTATATAATCCCATTGTGTCTATCGAAATGTTTTTGTGCGTAATGTGCAGTTTTTGGCGACATAAGTTGTAGTAATAACGGTTTTGATATGGCTTGTTAGGCTGTGTTTGTATTCCTCATGTTCTGCATGGGGTTTTTGTGACACTTTCATTAGCTTAAAAACTTTTCGAGTTCTTATGAGGAGTGATTATAAACTAATTTGATAACAATTTTCATAGAGGACGTTTGAAATGTTGCATTTCTTCTGTTTGGGTTCCCTAGGAGTTAAAAAATATGACGGAATGCATTGAATGGTCACATTGTGTCTGTTCACTTTTGGCAGTTTGGATTTGTTTTATTGTCATTTTTTTGGTCTTGAAGCATGACCCCAATCAGTAGTTGTCTCATTTTTTGAAAAGTGTATGCTTGCTTTGTGGTGCAGTAGAGGGTTAATGCTTTATTAATATCTGTGAAATGGGCTTTTGGTTGAGTTACGGGAATGCACTCTGAGTTTCAAAAGAAAACAAGGTTTATTTTGTAAAATGGCTACTAATGTTTTTCAAGGTCTCGGAGAATTTGAAGACAAAGACAGTAAAGTCAAACCCAGATAATAAGGAAAATTGGAAAGTCACTTTCTGGAGGTTTAAAGTAATGGTCTCATTGACATTTGCTGCAAATGCGGAGTTTATAGAGTAGAAAATAATATATTACACATTTTTGCATTATGGTTTTGAATAGAAAGCGTGAAAAAGTCATTACTGTAGAGAATATCGATTCTATTCACCAAGTGTCTTTCTCGCAAAGTTATTATATTGAGGATTTTCTCCCTTTTTTCTGGCAGATACATGCTTGTCTATAAGTTATGCTTTCTTTCAGCTAAGTTGTGCCATGGCCTGCTGAATATAGCAGTTTACTTTCATTTGAAAGTATATGCGTTCATATAGTAAAGGTTTGAGCGAGACTGAAGCAGGAAAGCATAGTGCAGGTATTGTCTTGATTCGTTTAGTCACAGATAATGCAGGGGTCATTAATCACTTTAATGTGACTTCAGGGGCCCCGTATCAGAATGAGTCTGGACTGAAGTGCTCTGGTTCTGCTTTTGAGAAAAGTTCGGCTTAATAGTTCGCTTTGATCTCCAAGAAATTTAGATTTAGACTTTGTTGACGTCTCATCCAATAAGTTTGATGGCAAAGATCTACTCTAGGAGCTACACAAGAAGGACAGCAATCATTGATCCTTTCATGAAATACGTACCAGCTTTTTAAGCATTAATGGCTAAAAAGTGTTTGTTTTCGCAGTCTTTGTTCTGTGTTGCAACTTGCGAATCACAAGTGTGCTTTAGTTTCTAAATGTCACTATAATTGGACGATTTATCACAGCTGATCACTGTCAGATCTTGAGAGATGTTAAAGGGGTCATATGATGCTGCTAAAAAGAACATTATTTTGTGTATTTAGTGTAATGAAATGTGTTTATGCGGTTTAAAGTTCAAAAAACACATTATTTTCCACATACTGTACATTATTGTTTCTCCTCTATGCCCCGCCTTTTTGAAACGCGTCGATTTTTACAAAACTAATCGGTCTGAAAAGCGAGGTGTGCTCTGATTGGCCAGCTATCCAATGCGTTGTGATTGGCCGAATACCTCAAGCGTGAGACGGAAATGTTACGCACCTCACCATACTGTTGATGCCGTGTCCGGCCGGAGCGACAAGACATAAACATTAAAACCCATTACAAACAAGGCATTTGTTGCATCCAGTGGGGACATAAATACGGATTATAATG
>NW_015654494.1:741683-754902 GCF_001515625.1 Sinocyclocheilus rhinocerous
AAAAGGAACATTATTTTGTGTATTTGGTGTAATGAAATGTGTTTATGCGGTTTAAAGTAATAAAAAACACATTATTTTCCACATACTGTACATTATTGTTTCTCCTCTATGCCCCGCCTTTCTGAAACGCGTCGATTTTTACAAAGCTCATCGGTCTGAAAAGCGAGGTGTGCTCTGATTGGCCAGCTATCCAGTGCGTTGTGATTGGCCGAATACCTCAAGCGTGTGACGGAAATGTTACGTTCCTTACCATATTGTGATGCCTGCGGCAACCACATGTGATGACCCCGGGCTGGACTCCGCTTCGTCCACTGTGAAAGCCGATCCGGCGATCCACAGCACTAAGTTGATGTATTCCCTCAGCGACCAGCACAGGTCAGCTCTAGGCATGACGAAGCGGATATCGTTCTCTTTTGGAAGACCAAATAAAGTAGTTTCGCTTTCACAACGAAGCACACAGCGTCTTCAGGACATGGCTGCAGCGTCAACAATACTACAGCGAGAATAAAAGTTACGCCTTTTTTCTTTGCGTGAACATTTGGGCGGTGTTATGCAAATCTTCCCAGATCGTGACGTAGGTATGTGGGGGCGTGTTAGAACGAGCCGTTTTAGGTAGGCGTGGTTAACTCTTAACTTTTATAAAGAATATCTCTTTGGTTTTGAGACTTTAGTGTTTGCAACTTTACAGATCTTCTTTATGCACCAAGAGCTTGTAACACTCCAAAGAGAAAGGAAAAAATTAAATTGCAT
Organism: Sinocyclocheilus rhinocerous; assembly: GCF_001515625.1. NCBI lineage: Eukaryota > Metazoa > Chordata > Actinopteri > Cypriniformes > Cyprinidae > Sinocyclocheilus > Sinocyclocheilus rhinocerous. Next base: position 742,434 of record NW_015654494.1, read on the forward strand.
CATATGACCCCTTTAAGACAAATGCGTAGGAATGCAGCCAAACAGAAGCAGTTAGCCGTGACTGTGGTCTATAGACCTGTAGTTTCGCTCATTTTTCTAAGCAATAACAAACAAGAAATCAATGAAGTCGGGTGGTGTTAGAATGAAGGAATTTTTTTAGCGGATGTAAAAACTTAGTTTGCCGAACTAACTTTGATTTCCCGTGTGCACTCCGTGTCACCTCTGGTTGAAAAGTTAATTGAATTGAGCTGAGGATATGAGTTCTGGTAAAATGTCTTTTGTAAGGTGTCTTCCCTAAGGTTTTGAAATTCATTTCCGTGAAGTTATTCCTTCTGGTGTCGTTTTTTGTGTTTTCCTACACTTATCGCTGTAACCTTTTTCCCCCATTTTAAATAGGGATCAAAGGGCAATGCCTCAGAGAGATTCTGGCCACGCTATGCCAAAATAAATATTCTCCTGACTTCAGAGAGAAGATAAGGGCAGCGCTCTTGCATTCGCTTGCATTACAGATTTAGCCCTCTTGTTTGTGTGAGCTAGAGTTGCTAATGATCACTCTAAATATAAAGTGTGCCATGCTTTAATGAGCAGCATCTCTCTCTTGGATTTGGTTTTCTTTTAGCATTAGAGATCTTATAGCACTTGCTAAAGTACCATTTTATTGAATAATGTTCCGCACAGCCTTGTATTCAATGGCGCCATGGATAGATTTAGCGCAGGAAATGCTAATGGAGTGGCAGAAATATCAAAACAACAATTATACAGAAAGCTCCCTTTCACGATGGTTATTGTAACCCGTGTGTGCCAATGTGATCGTAGTCGTAGATAAAATTAGGCGAGTTTGTGTAACAGGGAGAGCAGTGCAATTATCAGCTTGGGTTTTGAATGGCAGATGCAGTGGTGGCGGTAATGGCAGCTGCGCTGCAGCGCCTCACATTATCAGCAGAAAAGGGAGGGGAAGAGAGATGTTCGCCAGCGCCTAAGCTCTGCCAGCTAATTGTGTTTATTCCTCTTAATTTGTCCCGAGTGCTAAATCGGTGCTCTTCAGCTCACGGTGGGTGCAATTTGTCTGGTGGTTATAAAAGAACAAGTGCACTGTCTTTGAAACGAGCTCTTCTGGTCTTAATGCTACCGTCGCATGCATCCACATGCACATCCAAGCAGAAGGAGACGAGGCCTCTCTGTTCAAGCCACAGTTGCCGCCTTACGCTATGACCCAAGGGACAACCGGTCAGTCTGGCGGAATTATCAAGCACTTGTTCGGATGAGTTCCCGAGTAAATCGCTACATTGTCCATGACAAGCCTTGTTGAAGATGAGGAATAGCCTCTGCTGGTAAATTATATTAACTCTCCGGCCTATGTTGCCCATTCTGTCCAACAGGTTAGTGGCAAATCCGAGATAAGATGCCAAGCAAACCCGCCCCTGCTGACGGGATTGATCCATCTCGCTCAAAGTTTAATTTCATCTCACGCTTGGCCAGTTGTCTACGTGACGCTGCAGGACTGATCGTCCGGTCTCTGGGCTCTCAGTACTGCGGCGGTGCTGATAAGGCCAAAAGCTACTACCTTCTCCCCACGCTCCCTAAGCTTAAAGCCCTCGCCGCAAGACTGGATTTCGAACCAATGATATGCTCTGCTTGCTCTGATGCCACTGTGATAATGTGTTCATTACGGTAGGAGGGCGTTATATCCACGCTACACCCGCCACCCAACCTCTACCCCTCCCACTGGCCTCGATATGTTTGGCTGTTTTATTGGGGGCACTTGTTGTTTACCCCCACCATGGTGATTTTTCTGCTTTCTGCTCTTTAAGTATGATGACCAGCTGGCACTCCAGGTTGACGGGCGTCCCGCCCAGCTTGGGACATTTAGACAATACAGATCTGTCATAAACACGCCCCACCTTGGCTTCAATCTGAGTTATGACCCCTCGGAGGTTTGTGGAGACCCGTCCCCACCCTGTTCTCCATGGCTGGAGGTCAAGATGCCATCTGTGATTGGTCTACTTATTCTCCACTTTGGCTCGATAGTTAACAGACCCCAATGAACCAGATTAAAGGGTTGGATCTTTGTTTGATAGACTTGGAGTGGTTATGACCTTTCTCTGGGGCGACTCCAATTGGACTCCTTCAAAATACCTTTAAGTCATTAAGTGGAACCAAAACAATAAAGCCCATGAATCCAAGGTAGATTCCTCTTGAATATCTTAGATATCCCACTTTCCAAATGTCATGGTGCTAGTTTAGTGATGTGTGCTGGTTTAAGATGGTTATCAGGGGTCTTGCTTGGTGAAGCGTAGGAATTTGTTGGGGCAAAGACAGAATGCTGGTTCGGTAGATTTTGTTTGGGACCAAGTAGAGTTGAAGGGGTTTATAGTGACCCTATAGAAACCTCAGGGCCCAGTTAAGGGGGCAGTTTTCAGGATGAGGGGCTTTTTCATGTGCTAGAAGCTGCTAATCCGCTGGCCTTTATGTGGGAGCAGAAAGCTCGGGGCAAGATGGGAAAGCCATGGCTTTTTCAGAGCCCGGCCTTTTGTTGTCATTTCACCCAAATCAGGGGACATCTGTTAGGATCGGGGGTAGATTCCCAGCTGACGGAGGGGAACGGGTTGGAGGAAGAGGCGGGGGAAGGACAAGATACATTGGTGGGGGTGGGAATGTTTGAGGGCTGATGGATGTGTGTAATTGTTTGTAATGCAAGCATGAAAACACGGGCCTCTGGGAGCTGAAGCCGTATTTGTGTGGACAGAGGGGCCTTGTAGTTATGAAACAGTCAGTCAAGGGTAGATGGGGTTAAACACGAGTAAATACCTGCCTGTCAATGCAAGCCATGCTCCCTTAATTAGGAATGACAAAATGGTTTGACAGCAGAGAAACGGGGAGCGCAATACCCTTTAACTAGCACAAATGTCAACATGTGATTAAGCTCTGTTGGAAACTCATTGCATTCCTGAAATGCGGATCTGTTTTTCAATAAAAATCACATCTCTTTTTGTTCTAGTCAGTGCTGAATTAGCGTGAGTGATCTCACTCAAGTACGTTTTTTCCATTTGCATTTGTGCATTAAGAAAAAGTATTTATTTTGAGAGTGATTATTATTGTTTCAATATTGCAGTAAATATTTTTTTAATTTAAAATTGTATTTATTTACCATGAAGTATAATGTCATCTTGGCAGCTAGATGAAATAAATAAATGAATACAATTTATTTTAAATGTTTTATTAAATGTTACATTTATTTTAAATGTTTTAGTTAGTTTATTTTAGTTAATGTTTATGAGTAATTAATTATTTTTTAATGATTTTAGTTTCAGTTAATATTAATAACTCTGATGAGAATTTAGACAAATGTGCGTAAATGCCATAAAAAAAGCAAATAAGCAAATATTTCAGTAAATAAACATTTTAAGCAAAATATGTCTACAGTATAATGTTCTTGGACAGGTTTTGTGAGATTCACAAAATGAATATCCTTCTTCTCAAAGTGAAAGTCTATGGTTATTAACTGTTCCAACTAAATATGATTTTAGATTTAGTTTAAAGCACAGAAAGTTAAAGGTGGAAAAACATTACATTCACTCCTGCGTGGCATTTCAGTTTCGAGCCTCTGTAATTATAGCTGTATTGTGTTCTTTGAGTAAACGAGGATGCATTCAACACAACTGAGCCAGGGATGCTATGGATTCTGCATCAACTGGGCGTAAAAGAGCGAGTGCGAGGGAGTTCACTTTCTCAGTCCCTTCAAGCGAGAGGGAAAGATGATTTGTTACACATACAGCATCCCCCCAACCCTGGCCTCATGCGATATCACATTTTGACATGCAGCCTGCAGGACGCCGGCTGATAATATCATTAACTCTGATTTAATTGCAGCATTGAGACGCCACCTGAAGATGTTTATTGTATTTGTAGGTATGATGGCCGAAAACGTTTTCTGTGCTGCTTTTCTTTTGTACATTCATATTAGAAATTGCCAAAAGCCTCCTGCCATTGAAAACATCATTGGAAAGTCAGATACATTGGGAAAAACCAATCAATCTTTGTACTGCATGCAGAAGTAATCCATTTTAAAGTAAAACCACCTTTGGGGGAAAATACCAGCAAAATACCAAAAATCATTTTTGGTTGCCCAAAGAACCTTTCAGTGAACAGTTCTTAAAAGTAGGGCGGGTCGATATGGCAAAAAAATAACTCTCGACTTTTATAATTTTATTTCAGAATGTTTGACCGATTCTAGATTTCGTTTTCGATTTATTTATTTATTTTTACATTTAACTAGTCAACTTAAAAACGTAACTACAACATGATTCCAACATGCACTTGATGGAAACGTTTGACCATTGAGCTTGCATCTCTCGCGTGAAACGATATTCTAAAAATGCGTCCCTCAAGGTTTTTTTTTCCCCATTCCACTGCCCGCGTCACATCTTTGTCAACGCAAAAGGGCATTCTGTGTGAAGCGATATGTTCTACGTTACGGTCCTTCATAGAGCACGTCACATGTGAGCGGTTGATCATGTGCGCCATCATGTGGTGAGATTAGTTTTTTTCTCTTAATGGTTATCATTAGCATATTGTCAGTTTCTAATTGTAATGTTATTTCTTATATTTCTATTCAAAATCACGATTCCTTGATAAAAAAATTAAATAAAATCGTGGCAAAACTTCAAATTCGAAGTAAATTCGATAAATAGGAAAAATTTACATTTAAATTTTTTTTTTAAAGGGGTCATATGATGCTGCTAAAAAGAACATCGAAACAATTTTTCCACTATGAAGTACCTTGAAAAGATTTCATAGATGTTGATGGTTCTTCGTGTAACCATTGACGCCAATAAAAAAAAAGAAAGAAAAAACTTGGTGTAGAAAAAATGTTTTTGTGGTACTTTTTTTTGTGACTTCACAATTTAATATCGCCAAAAGCCTCCTGCCTTTGAAAACATAATTGGAAAGTTAGATATATTGAGATAAACAAACTGACATGCAGAAGTAATCCATTTTAAAAGACCAACCGCCTTTGGGGGAAAATACTGACAACCTGCCAATGAGTCTGATATTGCGAGTCCAGGATGGAGGAGGTCATCTTATTTGTTTGTTTTCCTAAAGGCACCCTTTTTTTGTGCGTTGTGAGGTTTTCGTCCCATTTTGGTCATAAATGAGGCATGAAGCTAAACTCAAGCAAGCGGGTATTCGCAGGGAATGAAATCCCGAGATTACCGCGCCGAATATCGCCTCACGATCTGCTTTTATTAGCTCCATTACGTCCTCCGTATCCTGACCTTGTTTCGGTGGCGCTTACACAGACGTTTTATCTGGCCGTTGGGGATGGGATGGGGCCGAATGAATGAATGAATGAAGAGATGAATTGCGTGTTGTCTTCCTCCTGCGTGATTGGGGAGGCGATAAACAGAGGGGTGTAGCCTGCGTGGGTGGATTGCAGTCGACTAAACGAACCGGAGATGAGTGCTGGATCAAATGTGCTAACTAGGAGCACGGCCTGTTATTGAATGGCTCTTCCAGTTCTCTAGTGTCTCTCGCTTTGGGGAAATTGTGAGAGAAGTCCGTCTGGAGTTTTTGTGGAGGATGTTTTCACGGCGGTGGTTTGGGGACGTTTAAGATTCAGATGTTGGTGATTAAAGGCAACGAAATTGACTTAATACATCTTCCTTCACTAATAAAAATAAAAGTTCAAAAGGAGCTTTCGTAGTGATGCCATAGAACAGACCTTAAAGAACAATTTTTTTCTTAATGTGAAGAATATTTACTAATCTAAACAATTTTCAATTATAAAGGACCTTGGGAAGGTTCCATGGACATTAAAGGTTGTTCATGGAACCATCGATGCTAATAAAGAAAAAAAAATTGTAGAAATTTGATAGCACTTTACATTAAGGTTTAATTTGTTAATATTTATTAACTACTTTAGTTAACATGAACTAACTATGCATAAGCATTAATTAGTCTTGGTTTTTAACATTAAAAAGTGTTAAAGGGGTCCTATTATGCTTTTTCACTTTTTCAACTTTAGTTAGTCTGTAATGTTGCTGTTTGAGCATAAAAAAGATCTGCAAAGTTACAAAGTTCAAAGTCCACTTCAAAAGGAGATATTTTATTTAACAGAAATCACTTTTCAAAAACTACAACAAACGACTCGTTTGGACTACAACGCATATTTTCCGGGATTTGTGATATCACAAATATCGACGAATGGGACGAGGCCTGGTTGAGCTGCACTAGAGAAGGCAACGAGTGTTATCACTATGTCGGAGACATGCTAGCTTTACCAAGGCAGACAAACTTAGAGTGGTTACAATCATCCGTGTTTAAATCGCGCTCAAATTGATTTGATTTTGACACAATATTTACACTGTGTGAGTTGACATGAACAAACAATGAACAATTGTATTATTTACTAACATTGACAAAGATTATGAATTGTTTATTAAATAATACAGTAAATAATATTAACAAATGAGATCTTATTGTAAAGTTTTATCATACAATTATGTAATTTTTTTTAATTAATATATTTTAAAAATGAAAATAAGTAAAAATGTGTATATATAATTTAAAATAAAAAGAAAACAAACACACTGGATTTAGTCTGTATTGTGTGTACATGATAAATCAGTTTTTGAAATTAAATGTAATAGTTTTTTTAATATTTTTTTGTATTTAAGATTTTTTGTGTTAAGTCTTCAATTTTTTGTTCTTATTTTAAATAAATACCTAAAATGGCATAAAGTATTTTCACTCAGAAATTGCTAGTAAATGTATCCAATAATTGGCGAGCAATATTATATGATAATATTATATAATATATGAAATATTTTCTTGTAAAATGCACTCCAATAAACAACTTCAAAGATTTTTTTCTTAAATTGTATGTTTAGCATGATTCATTCTTAGTGTATTTACGTTTAGATTCAACTTGCTAATATGTCACGTTACAAAAGTTGCTAATTAGCGTTACTAATGCCATTTTTGTGTCTCTCATCTGCCTCTTTACCTTGAGCACGAAATGCGTACGTTGCACAAATTCTATTAGCGTCTGAACCTTAATATGCGGACAAGCTAATAAGCTAAGAGGCCTGTACGCTGTAAATCACTGCGCTCTTGTTCTCCAAATAGTCGGCGGAGAGACGTGCTAGTCATTCATTCGTAGGAGAGACCAGTCTTGTTTGAGTTTAGCGCAACAGGTTTTGAAAGTGATGGATGGCCATCGTTCCCTTTGTTTATCTCCGCAGATATCTGAATCCTAAAACGCATGAAAGATCTGAGAAATCAAGCTAAATGTATTCAGCTGAGAGCCGAAGGTCAAGCTAACACATTCATGTGTGTGTGTGTCTGGTGCCGTGATTCAATTACTAGCTGTTTTCTGAAGGGATTTGTGTTGCTCATATAGGCAGCTGTATTGTGGAGTTAATTTCGCCTGATGAAGTGCAGAAGTATTGAGTCGTCTGATATGAATATTACTTTCATGGATCAAATAAATCACAGACTGTAGTTTTTGTAGCATTTATATCTATCGGTGCAGACGGGAGGCTCATGCATCAGCTCATGCATCCATTGCTGTGGCTTTGTGTTTTGTAGCTCCGCCCAATGTGGAATCTGATTGGTCCAAAATCCTGCTACTTAAAATATTAAAACATCAAATGTTCTGCTTGGTTGTGAATCATGTCTCTCATAATACATAATCTTTATTATAATTATAATTATTATTATTATTTATTTTTTTTATCTCGCCTGCATCTGCCAAATTTGTCACATAAATCAGAAACTTTTTCTGATTCATTTTTAGATATTTTTGTATTTATGTTTTATATATATATAAACCTTGAATTTAGTCTGTACCATGTATTAATATTAAAATAATTTATTTAATTTTTACTAATATTTTTGTATTTACATTTTTTATATTAGGTTCAATTATTTGTCTTGTTTGTTTAATAAGTATATAAATATAAATCTAATAAATTCATAATGTATAATAATTTTTTTCTTTTTTTCTTTTATCATTTTTATTTATTGTATTTAGTTTTTAAAATATATATTCTAAGTGTCTAATTTTTTGTTCATATCTTAAATAAATAAACATCGATCGATTAATACCTTGGATTTATTCTGTAACATATGTATATGTTTAAAAATCCACTCAGTTCCAGTGTTTTCTTCCAGAAGTGGTTCTCGACTCCCGAACCCGGTGGTGTTTCAAGTGTGTTTTCCCAGTGAACCCGTTTAATGATGACTGCAATGCCTCCTGACAGGAGTTTTGAACACAAGACAAGCAAAATCGGCAACGAATCCTATAAAATCAGCAAGTGTTCGTGTCCGAGGAGCATCGGCAGGCCTTGAAAAACAGCGTATTGATTTCTGCACACGTGCCAAACATGCATCAGATCTAAACACACACACGCACACTCGACGGGACGTATGCGGCAGCTCCAGATCACACAGACTCTCGCGCTTCAGTAATAAGATGCAGGAGCTGAAGGAGGCGCGGATGCGTGTTCATAGACTCACCGTGAGCTTAATGTCGGAGGAGCGTGCTGCATCAGATTCAGACACTCGCTGCTGCTCGGGAAGGCCAGTGTTTTCACTGCCTACATAGGCAACTGCCTACTGAGATGACATATTTTATTAAGACTGAGCCGTACCGAACCGAACCTCATGACTGATTTGGTAAAACGTATAGTCTTTTCACTGCCCATATTTATAATCAACGTTGCTTCATCGGTCATTTTGGGTTTAATTTTTATTTATTTATTTTTTGTTTTTTCAACAAAGGGCATGTGAAACTCTCTCTCTCTCTCTCTATCTATATATATATATGTATATATATGTAAAAAATAAATTAGATATATTAGGGCTGTGCGATTAATCGAAATCGAATCGAAATCGCTATTTGAGACGTTGCGATTTCCTAATCGCAAAGCCTGCGATGTGGACGCGATATTATGCATGACATATGCATGACAGCCAGCCTTGAGTTGCAATCTTACTTGCCCTGGGCAAGAGTGAGGGCACCTCCGTTCTCCCCAATCAGCACTGCTCTAGCCAACTGCGTAAACACCCACCATTAAAAAAAAAAAAAACAGAGTGGGATTATGGCGTCTACTGGGTCAGATCGATCAGGCAAATTAAAACTAAAGAAAACCGTATGCAACTTAAGCTTTGAAATGACAGACAACGAACAAAAAAGGTAATTTGCAAGAGCTGCGTCACAGTAAAACTGTCAGTATCAAAAGCTCCCTTATCGGTTCTGTTTTCAGTACTGGAGAATAAAAGATACATTCTTAGATGTTTTTGTTAGTACGTGAACGTTATCTTACACATTTTATCTCCCCAACAGATTAATTTGAAATAAGTTTATAATGCATGTTGGCTATTCCCAATTCAGAAGAGCGCACACACGAGCGCATCTGGCAGTATGGACGAGGCTTGACGCACGCGCGCAACCTGTGTCGACTCGCGCCTGGCTCCGCGTTTAAAACGAATGTAAATTCAGTCTAACTGCTTGCTAATTTCACTTGGATGAAATGAAACATTCAGCACATTTTCCACTTGCTCTTAAAATCCCAAATACTTAAAATGAATAAATCAGCCTATGTAACATATGTAATACTTTAATAATTGACTTAAGAAATATTAAATATCGCATGCGATTTATCGTGCAGCCCTAATTTAAATGCATACATTTATTATAAATATTTAAATATGATTAATTGTTTTAAAAATCACATTTTGTTTAAATGTAATAACAATGCCAGAGTGGGTATCAGGACTTTTGATAAATGTACAGTTCTCATAAATTAAATCAAAGACATTTGTTTGACCATTATCTCCTTCAATAATTTGGTTGAAAGGTTGATCTTGACAGATGCAAAAATATAGGAAAATTTGCATGAAAATAACATTAACAAGTAAAACTAAATTAAAAAACTCAATACAACTTAAAATAATGCTAATATTAATCATATTATATTAATCTATTATACATATTTAAATATTATTAATCATTTAAAATTGTACTTTGTTTAAATCTAATAACAATGAATACATTAGTTACATATAAAGTTGCTTGTTTTTTTATTTTATGAACTATTTGTTAAAAAAAAAATTTTTTACATTTTTTTCTTGCAATAACTGAAAGGTTGAGCTGGACAAATGCAATTTCTGCAAAGATTTGAATAAAATAAAGCATCCAAATGATGTCACAATTGCTTTTAATAGTTCCCACTCCAAAAAAACATTGAATTTGTACCCTATTTGTGTGAAGAGCCAGCAATAATCTATGCGTCATGATATTTTAGGGCTGATTCATGAGAGGTGCATTAGGACGACATGAAAGAGAGAGTCCAAATGGTCTCGCTCGACATGCTTTGCGTAGATTATAAGATGATGAAATGATCTGTTTGTGTGTGTGTGTGCGTGTGTGTGTGTGTGTGCGCGCGCGCGCGTGTTGTTGTTCATGCGTGTGCGTGTGTGTCGGCGCAGGCAACAGCGTGTGAGCTGGCGGGGAGATCCGGTCTGTGTGGAATGAGGAGGCGAGCGTGTGACTGTATGTGATGCACTCATATCCGCCCAAAAGAAGGATAGGAAATGCAGAAAAACACATAACGAGTGAAAATAGAAATCACAGTGCATTAAGAATACAAGCGGCCACTGAATATGTGAAAATACATTTAAAGAAAGGTGGAGCCAGGCACCAAATGGAGGGTGTCGTCCGGGTCTTGCTTGTGCCAGACAACTGAATTTGGCAGTTAAATTAATCCTAGCACTCTGCTAGCAATTACCTCAAAATGTGTGTCCCTACGTTTAGCGCCGATAAATTTATTCACTTCAGCTAGGGTCGCACTAAACACTCGTTCTAAACACTAAACATAAAAATTTGTTTAACTAAAAATGTTAGCTCTACCAAAACAACAAGATCATGATGTTTTGTGACTCAAACACAGGGGCTTTGATAGCTCAGATGGTGGCATGATTGTAATTTGCGCAAGCTAATATCATTAACTTAAGTGTCTAGTAAACAACATCTCTGTTAGCCATGAGGACACCGCAAAGGTTCATAGTGCTTTTTCAGATTCCAAATAAGGAAGTATCCCAAGTATGTTTCATGTTGTTCAGATGCTTTCATGTGGCTTCTTCCCATACAACCATCTGAGGCCAGCGTTTGATGTCCGTTGCCATGTTGTGTGAAGCTCCATGCGGGACATCAGAAGCTTCATGCCGGAAAGTTTTAACATCTCAGGGAAGCAGCATGATGACTTCCTAAACGTCTCTGTGGGCGAGGTGAAAATTTGGGGATCGTTGCACGCAGCTGGAAAAAGTAAAACTAGCCAGAAAAACTAGCCATTTTTTTTCTGGAAAAAGTGCATATTTGAGCTCAACTTATTATTATGGTTGAGAAAAGTGTGAATTTTGGAGAGTCCCAAGACTGATATTAAAATAAATTATGGTTAGCATAGGTGTCCCGCAGGGTTCTGTCCTCTGTCCTATTGTGTTTTACTTAAAATTATATTATAGTGGCTTCTACAAGTCAAGCATGCCTAGTGATGTTTTATTTATCTTTGCTCTGAAGTGAAATACTCCTCCAATATGTGTTCACTAAAAACATCCAGCATAACGGTAAAAATTGTTCATCTGCTGAAGCTGCTCAAGGAGGGCTATTGATTTTCCTCCACTCTCTTCGGCTTGTTTTTCTTTATTTTGCCTTTGGATTCCAGCTCAGTGCGGTTGGCTCTTGCACAACCCGTTGTGAGGTTTCCTCCTGCTTCTTGGATGCCGTTCAAGCTGGAAAATAGTAACACGAGTGAAATTCGATTATGGCGACAGAAATGATGCTCATTTAAAAGGCATGAAAGTAGCTATCATCAATGGATTGCTTTGTCCTAGAAGGGGTTGCGCCTTTTAAAGGTATGAGCCTCTGTTGTTGAGAAGGCTGCTGCTGGCATAAACACACACACACATACACACGTGCGCTTGTCGCACACGCATAGTTTCATGCTTGTATTTTCATTTATAGCCAGTGCCTTTTTTCCAGATTTAAAGGCCTATGTATGTCTTCTATTTTGTGAGATTAGAACTGAGCCATTTTTACTCTATTTTTGTGCAGTTTGCAGTTAAATGCAATGAAAACATGAAGCATGTTAACACAGTTGCAGTAACGGTTCAATATCACCATAGAGTGCCTTTCAACCCTCACAATACTCAAAAATGTTGTTTTAATTTCAATATTCAAAAATTTAGTTTTTATTTCCCATTTGCTTTATGTCATATCATATATAGTAGACACTCAAGTACTATAGAAACATATTAGCTGAGCTCCCACACATTTTTTTTAGATAATTATGGGCCATTATTCGAAGCATAAACCATAAGATATGTCCACCCTGTCATGGACATATATATTACTGTTAAATACGTTTTCATTGCAAAATTAAGATGCAAATTATATTTTCTGAAAGGT
>NW_015654494.1:754965-765053 GCF_001515625.1 Sinocyclocheilus rhinocerous
TAGTTTTTAGCAATATTAACTACATTAACTACATATGTCCACCCTGTCATATTTATGTCCACTCTATCGAGTCTAGGTGGCAGACAGGGTGGACAGGGTGGACAAACAACAAGGTGGACATTTTGAGCTTCAATTAGCATATTAGCTTACAACAAACTGTGACTTGCTAAATATTTTTTGTTGGATTGGCTGGATTATTGCAACGCCCTCTACTTCGGAATATCAAAGTCCCAAATCTCTCGGCTACAAGTTGTTCAAAATGCTGCAGCTAGATTCTTGAAGCGGTGTAAAAAGTTTGATCATGCCACTCCCCTCTTGCGATCATTGCATTGGCTGCCAGTTCTGCCAGTTCATGAGTTTAAAATATTGTTACTTGTCTATAAATCACTTAACAATCAAGCTCCGTCTTATTTGTCTTATTTGTCCCACCCCTACTCCTCGAAGAGGGGACTAAGATCAGAGGGCAAATTTCTCCTTCAGACCCCTAGAACACGCTTAAAAACCAGAGGATCTAGAGCCTTTGAAGTGGCTGGTCCCACCCTCTGGAACAACTTACCAGTTCACATCAGAATGGCTTCCACTTTATCTGAGTTCAAGTCATATCTTAAAACACATCTTTTCTCTCTGGCTTTTAACATGTAGTAATCTGCGCCTTTGAATTGTTTTAATCTGCTTTTGCTGTTGTATGGATTTTGAATTGTTTTTATTTGTTTTCTGATTTTCTCCTTGTTATATATTATCATATGTTGTGCAGCACTTTGGTCGGACTTGTTTCGTGCTTAAATGTGCTCTAGAAATAAAACTGAACTTGAACTTGAACCTTCTCTTAAAGGGACAGTTCACCTAAAAACGATGCATCATGTCGTTTTTTGAGGAACACAAAAGGAGAATCTCTCTCTCACTCTTATATGCAATTATATGAAATTACAATGCGAAAACCCTTTTATATATATATATATATAAATTAAAAGCAGTTTGTTAACATTTTTTTAAAAATATATTTATTTAGATTTATTTTTATTTCAGTTTTAGTTTTAAAAATGTTAAGATCTCAACTGGCAACTAATTAAATATTAAGGACTGTGATCACAAAATTTTCTCAACAACTGTTTTATGGAGTTTTTTGTCTACTGAAAGTTTTTTGGAAAGATGTTTCATCAACTAAACAATCGGTATGTTTCTAAACAACAGTACAAACCATTAAACACACTGTATTTCTATTCTTCACAGCCTCATTTTTATCTCTTGTCTAAATTTAAAAACAGCAATACCCTGCCCAAGGTCTATGCGTATAGTAAGGCCATGCTGAGCTGTACCAGATGATTGAGACATGACAGTTGGAGAGTTTATGTCAAAACCTCTCTTGTCCTCCTGGAATCGTATCACAGCTGGAATCAGCCCGTCCACCTTGACAACCTCGCCAGACTGAAATATACACCACTGACTGAACCTGTAAGTCTCAATTTGCCCAGTGCATCTCGGGTCAAAAGTTCTCACAGCAGGTTTTCTTCGCTTTTAGTGGGCTGTAATACGATTTCCAATGCCACACTTGAGCAGTTTAACACAAAGGCACAAATGACAGCTTTTATAAGATTTGTGTGTTGCCTTACATCAGAGTCTGAAACTGACATGAGTCGGGATGTAATTTAAAAGCTTATGTTATTCCTGTGTGGATGTGGCACATTGGCCATTGACATTGATACTAGAGAGCCTTTTTGCATGCTTTGAAGTGCACTTTATATGCACTTCTAGTTCCCAACTTCAAAGTACCCACTTTAATGTCCTCACGCATATAATCATAATCCAAAGCAGCATTTAAGATGCATTTCTTCCCAATTTTTTCATTTTCAACAAAATGTGTTACTTTTATCTCCAACTATTATTCTCATTAGTTAATTCGGAGTGACTTTCTTCAGTGCCCTTCTGGGTGTCTTTTACTTGTGCCCTACAAATGCAAAATATCAGAAGGAACAGGTCGGCCTTGTTTTTTGCTTAAATGTGCTCTAGAAATAAAACTGAACTTGAACTTGATTTAGTCTGGTTGTTGAAGAGAATTTGGTGTATTTAAACTTACATATTTTGAAAATACTGTATTCGAATCACTTCTGGCATATTTTATGCCAACAGTTTCATTGCAAAATTAAGATGCAAATTATATTTTCTGAAAGGTATGGTGTCCCTTTCCTAAACAGGGTTGTTAAAAATAATATAATTATTATAAATAATATAATTACATCCTCAATCATATTGAAATACACCCCCCCCCCCAAATTCATTTTAGTTTTAGTGATATTAACTACAAATTAATGCTATGTCCACCCTGTCATATTTATGTCCACTCTATCGAGTCTAGGTGGCAGACAGGGTGGACATTTTGGAACAACAACAAGGTGGACATTTTGAGCTTCAATTAGCATATTAGCTTACAACAAACTGTGACTTGCTAAATATTTAGTCTGGTTGTTGTATTTGTCAACTGAAAAGTCACCAACTTATTCACCTAAGCCGTTGAAATTCCCGCCACTGAAGAGACAAAAAATCTGTTGTCCTGATGTCACTAAAGTGGATGGCCTTTTCATATAGGGGCAGATTCCCCAATACGACAGGGTGGACAACCATTAAAGGGACATGGACAAACTCTTCTTTTTTATTAAATAAAAATATAGTTTTTATTACCAAATGATCAATACACTCAAATTGAGTAATCTCTTATTTAACAAAAAAATAGTTTTTTTATTTTATTTTATGATTTGACAATATTCTACTATCATTCAAATTTAATGAGCAGTGCATGGGACTCAACACACATCCTCTTACACAAAACTAAAAAAAATCTAGAAAATGTATCTAATGAGCCAAGTAATGCTTTTGTTATGAATATAAAACCTTAGCCTAATAGAACACACCATTTCATAGTCATTTTTATGTTAAGTTATCATAGCAAATGAGTTATTTATATACAGGACACCAAAAGGCACCCTACAGTGATATTGACCCTAACATAACCCAATGTGTGAACAATCATTTTATTATTTTTTATTATACAGAGCTATTTATTGTTTCATTTTTTTAAATTTTATTTTATTTTATGTGTCTGAATAATATTGGAGGATTGAACTCATTTTATTTGTTCAAGTCTTCTCCTTCCTGCCATCAGAATTGCAGTTAGGAGCTTCATTTGAGTTTCTAGATGATAAATATCAAAGACGGCTGACATTTGCCCTCTTAAATTCAGTTAGCAATGGGCAACAGCACGGATAAGCTCGGCAGCTGAATATTAATCTCTTTTCAGTGAATGTGATCACAATCACTTTGCTTTTAAAATCATCAGAACGTAGAGACACATTTTCTGGATTACTGCAAATTAAGAACCGTAGTACAAAATTCAGCTTATTATCAGAGGCATACAAAGCAAATGTGAAATTGAAAAGTGCTAAATCCAACTATTATAGCAGGGTATAAA
Source organism: Sinocyclocheilus rhinocerous (assembly GCF_001515625.1). Taxonomy (NCBI): domain Eukaryota; kingdom Metazoa; phylum Chordata; class Actinopteri; order Cypriniformes; family Cyprinidae; genus Sinocyclocheilus; species Sinocyclocheilus rhinocerous. The sequence goes on from NW_015654494.1 coordinate 758,429, forward strand.
CCTTTGGTTAGTCCATGTATTCCTAGCATTTTGGTCTGTGGTGCTTATGTGGGAAATATGGGTTCAGTTTAAGCCTGGTTCTTGTTTTGTTCCTGTTCCCTGGTGGATCTTTCCTGTAGTGTACTTTCACTAGTGGCAAAAGTTCAGAAATCTTTTGTTTTCTCGACAGACAAGTCAAGGTACACTGAAGTCAAGTGTGTCATGGAAATAGCTAAAGTGCCTCATGCATATTTCATCTAGACGGGTGTCTGAAATGGAGTTTGTGAGTATTTGTGTGTGTGTGTGTGTGTGTGTGTAAGGGTTTTGTCCGGCTCCAGTATAGATTTCTGTCATGGTCTCCTCTGCGGATACTGTTACTCTATAGACAGGCAAAGATTCTCTGGAGCTCAGCTGACGTGAGGGGCTTTAATGCTTACAGATGCATCCAGTTACCCACACAAATAACCACGTGAATTGATGCTAGTTCAAAAAGAGGCACATTTGTGGTTGTTAATCTGGATAATTTAGATGATAACTTGCTCTAAATCTCCTCTTTAGTTGACATCAACCCTTTCCCTAGCACCATCTGGCTCTATTATGTTATGTTAACACCGTTTTTCAAAATCGAATCTATTCCCAATTGATAAAATCATGTCCGCCCCAACATTTTCTTTGTTAAATATCTAGTTCAGTTCAGAAACACATTTGTCAAGTTGAAGGGGTTTCAAATATTGACAGTATCTTAGAAAGTTAGAACACCATTTTTTGGTCTCATTAAAATTGTTTTGGAGATGCCAGGGTGTCTTAGCAAACTTGTTTACTAGTCTCCCATTCATTTGTCTCAAAACATAACCCTTTTCAGCTTCTTGTACCCCAACAAGACAATTCCCAGCTAATGTTTGTTGAGCCAGAGCCCAGGATCCATTGTTTACACAATGTTCAATTGTACCATGGAGTCATTAATCAGTTTGGGGCCCGGCTGCTGCTGAGTTATTTTTATCTCCCAGCAGGCTCTAGAGTTCTTTCAGGGCAACCCTGCTTTTTATTCTAGAGGCCCCTCCAGCACTACTGCCAACTTTACCCCCAGCCCTGTCTATAAATACGTTCACCTCTTCTTGGAGGCTTTGAAGTCCCCATTCATGCTTCTTATGCACCCTTCAACTTCAGAGTCCAACGGCAGACAGGAAGTCATGTGCCCCCTTCTCTTTCCAGAGTTGTGCGGGTCACAGGGAATGGCAGGATTATTTCCATGATGGACAGTTAAAAGAGCAATTGCCAAGTTGGCGACGAGGGTAGGGTCATAAGCAGCCCTTCGGCATGGACTTTTTTTCTGTAGTTGCCATGGAGAGTGCCAACTCACCTGACCTTTGACCGAGCACTTGACTGAAACCAGACTGCGAGTCTGAACATGTGGGTGGAGTTTCAGCGCCCTCCCATAAACTCTATTAGAAACATCATTCTAGTCTGAACTCTCCTATATGAAGGTGCTGTGAATTATAGAAAATATTACCCAGAATAGCTAAAAAAAAAACTTTCACCTCACGTCCCTGTATTTTTTTCTACTTCCACCCCATCAGCTCAGTGTCAAACCAAGTTCTCCACAGTTACGGGGCTAAAAGTGAGTTTTCCCAGTGCCTCTATTTTTAGCCTTCACCTCTGGTGGAGATGAAACGGGAGCTGAAGGAATAGGAGGAATTTGGGTTTTTCAAGAGGCCATCATTTCATTTTTTCTCTCCCATAATCTGCCAATACATGCCTATTGTTTTCGTTTTAGCCACTGCTAAAACGGCCAATTCCTTCGACCAGGGAATTCCCAGAATAAGGCAACTGCTTTCTCCCTATGGCATGCACAGTCCAGCTCGAGTGTCTACCTTTTTTGCTAAGCTGTTGTGAATTCCCATGGTGCCCTGGGGTCACATCAGGCTAGACAGTTCTGTCAGGGGTCATATCCTGTGTAGTTGAAAGCTAAACGCCAGTGTGGCGTTCTTCAAAATGCAAGGTTGCCCATTCTACATTTAAGTCTCCGTTCCTTGTAGCTGTTCATAAGCAGCCATGTTTTGTATGTATTAATTTTGTTTTTATCAATCAATGTTGTCTCGAGTCCTGGGGAGATCCTATCCGCCACTCCTGTCTGAGCTGAATGCGAAGTGAGCCACTTGACTTGCAAATGGATGCAAACGTGAGTGGCGTATCACACTTGGGTAACTGAAGAAGGATCAGTGACGCTTCCCATAGGCAAAGATTTATCAGCAGCTCCCAGCTCTCCAGAGGACAAGCCAGCATTCCCCCTTTCGTTCTGTCCGTGTGTGTAACCTGCAAACTCCCACCTCAGGATTTAATGGAACTTCCGGGAGACTTGCCATTCATGGTACAGCGACTGCTACGCTGCTCTCAACAGCAGCCTTAATTGCTTTCAGCACGGTGGCCGTTTAGTTAAAACAAGCTTGCTGTCTGGGAACATCCGAGTACATTCGACCCTAAAACATCTCATGCAGGCTAATCTCCGCCCACCGCATTGCCACCTTCTCGAACCCACAGTAAAATCCAAAGCAAGGCGCCTTAGATTAACTTTTAGGCCCAGGGAGCCGATGATGAAATAACTGTGTTAAGCTAGCGTGAAACTTCCAAACCAAGACTCCCTGCCTCGGCAATACACGTTAGCCTAAATGGACCCCTGCAGTTTGGGACCGTCTGTTTGACATTGATACTTCTCAGTACATAATTGATATTCACCTGTCTCCTCTCAGACGAGGGTTAGATTAAGGTTAAAATGGGGGGCTTAATTGCTTTCAACACGGTGGTCGTTTAGTTAAAACAAGCTGCTGTCAAGGAACATCCTAATACATTCGACCACACAGCTCATGCAGGCTAATCTCCGCCACCGCATTACCACCTTCTCGAACCTACAGTAAAATCCCAAGCAAGGCGCCTTAGATTACCTTTTAGGCCCAGGGAGCTGATGATGAAATAACTGTGTTAAGCTAGCGTGAAACTTCCAAACCAAGACTCCCCACCTCGGCAACAAGCTCTAGCCTAAATGGACCCCTGCAGCTTGAACCGTCTGTTTGACATTGATACTTCTCAGTACATAATTGATATTCACCTGTCTCCTCTTAGATGAGGGTTAGATTAAGGTTAAAACCGGAGGGTTTCAAAATGCCGTCCTTAGGTTTATAGGCAGAAGGTTGAAATGGCAAATCAGCTGAGATTGTCACCGTAATGAATTCGTCCCTAGCCGTAAAACCTCTCCCCATACATTAACCTGCTCTTTAAAGGTTAGCGTACTCCCTCGTTCCAAGGGTACAAAGCCACTGCTAAGTGCACCACGCATGTAATGTTGCCATTGCTGTAGCGTGCTCCAACTAGCCTGATTGTCCCCATCATATTGTGTTTATGAAAAGATATTTCTCTCACAGTGGTGGCTGATTAGCTAACTAATTGTTAGCGGCGTAAAGGGAGGCCAGGCTCAGACGTTGGCATGCGGAGAGCTGCGCATAACAGTTCCACTCCCACACTCTCATTAAAATACCATTCGGAGACGGGTTATTTATTTTAGCTGTGGAATGCTGGGTAGGGGGCTGCCTAGCACAGGGAGGAGAAGGTAGTTTATGTTGTCCGAGTGGACAGCTGACTGTGGTTATTCCACGTTGACAAGGAATGTGGGATTTAGTTTTCGCGAAGCTTACGATAATTATTCCCGCTGCAAGCTAATGAGAGTGGAGCGTAAACAAAAACATCATGCGTTGTCATTTATGTGAGGATGCTAATTTCTGAGGGGCTTTCTTTGCTAAGTCTTTCTTTTTCTTGTTTGCAACAGAAGCTAGTATGCGAATTATGAAGGTTTCAGGGGGTTCAACTTTTCTAGCACAGTGCAGAGTTTAGCGCACTTTTTTTTTGCTAAATTCTGTGCAGTTTTTCAGCTTCGTTTAGTGTTTTTTTTTTTACCACAGTTTAGCAGAGTTTTCTAGCACAGTTTAGCTCAGTTTGCCAATTATCTGAAATACTTAAATGTAGCTTGTTTGTGCTACATTTCCAACTTCATAATAGTGATAATGACAGCACTTGTCACGTTTTGTTAGTGTAAATGAAAACTGCTTGAGCTTTTTACTGTTGCTCCCTCCTCAGGAAAATATGATTTCTCTTAGCTAGCTTTTATTTAGCAACAAAAGAAACTGTTGTAGTTACTGAAACTGTTAAAAAAAATCTTATTTGTGTATGTGTTGGAATATGTAGTTTTTAGACTGACATTTTGTTTTGATGTTCTTGCAGAGGGTTTGCAGAAGATTCAATTCTTGGATGTTTTCCCTTGCTGTTTTTTTCTCTTTTTTGACAGAAAATAGGTTTCGTGAAACATGCACCTTTTTGTCAGTTTCCGTCAACAACCCATCAAGCCTCTTTTGTGTGGCCGCATGCCTTCCGTTTGTTTATGTGTGCTTATAACATATTGTGTCTCTGCGACTGCCTTTCAATTGTGTGTGAGACAGAGAGCCCCCCACTTACCGATAGAAGATTGTTTTCTCTAGCCGAGTGTTGGCTGAGTGAGAAATCTGGAGAGAAAACGAGGGATGAGGAATGAGAGGAGAGCGAGTGGGAGAATGTCAGAAAGTCAGGGCAGATGGACAAAAGGCCCAGTGTTATCGGCCTCAGCAGATCGGCCCCCAGAATGCCACAGCTGGTTCACATTTCCACGGGGAGCAATGGCGACCGGCTGCACTCCTCTCTAACTGACCCCATCTTTTTCTCTCACACACATACTAAATCTGGCCCTTAGCACACACTCGCTGAGCTACGCTGCACCACAGACCCTGACTGTGTTCAGAATGAAATACTAGTTTACTCCTTACTACAAATTATGCAGTATGTTCAAAATTAAATTCTAGCTTATTCCTTACTGAAAATTGAGCAGTACGCATATATAGTATACTGTATACTATACTATACTAGTATACTGCATATATTTTTTTAAAACTGCATGTTCAAAATGGAATACTAGCGTACTCTTTAATAAAAATTGTGCAGTATATACTGTATGCTGCATAGTAGCTTTTAAAAACTGCATGTTCAGAATGGAATACTAGCTTACTCCTTACTACACATTACGCAGTATATACTGCATACTAGTTTTTAAAAAAACAGCATATTCAAATTGGAATTCTAGCTTATTCCTTACGGAAAATTATGCCGTATATACTGCATACTAGTTTTTAATACTGCTTGTTTGAAATCGAATACTAACTTCTTTCGAAAAATTGTGACACATATACTACATACTGCATACTAGTTTTTAAAACTGCATGTTCAGAATGGAATACTAGCTTACTCTTTACTAAAAGTTGTGCAGTATGTACTCTATACTGCATACTAGATTTAAAAAATGGCATGCTCGGAATGGAATGCTAGCTCATTCCTTACTACAAATTATGCAGTATATACTGCATAATAGTCTTTAAAAACATGTTCAGAATGGAGTTCTAGCTTATTCCTTACTGAAAATTGTACAGTAGGTACTGCACTAGGTTTTAAAACTGCATGTTTAAAACTGAATACTAACTTCTTTCTAAAAATTGTACAGTATATACTACATACTGCATACTAGTTTTTTAAAACAGCTTGTTCAAAATGGTGTACTAGCTTAACCTTTAATGAAAAACGGTGCAGTATATACTGTATACTGCATGCTAGCTTTTAAAAATTGCACGTTTGGAATGGAATACCTTACAAAATTATTTTTTCCAGTATATACTGTATTCTGCACATTTGTTTTTTTTTTCAATTTTCTATAACATACTATGCCGTAAGTGTTCTAATATGCTACATTGTCTTCAGCAAGTGGGATCTAGAAATAATCCTGTACATAAAAACCAAAAAAATATTTCTAGAGATTTCTTCTGCGGTATGCATACTAAACAATGCTTTTTCCTCAGTAATTCTGTGTTCTAGTAGCTTCATGACCAAAGCAAAGTTAAATTGAGCTTCAAATATAACTTAATTTTGGAGATCTAACAGCATGCTGTGACAGTTTATTGGGCAAAATTAAAAGAAACGTTGAGTCTATTGGCTGTGCAATATGTGAATGTTGTTTTCTCCAGTGCTTTTGTTGTGGCGCTTCACATTCTTGCTTCTAAATTGACTTGCGCACACAGAAACTACCCTTAATGTGGCCCATTAGGCGGTACCTCTGTTTTTCAAGTGTATTTGTTCTAGTCCATCATTTTTACGTGACTCCAGACAAATCTGTTTTCATCCAGATCCACCATGTAGTCCCTGCATGTGTGTAAGCAAACCCCACCCCCCACCCGTGTGCTTCCGGGGAATATCTTGCTCTAGTAAACAGGGCTCCCTGCGCAGTTTCTCTCATGTGTGTTCCATACTTGAGTTTATTCAATCCCACTCTGTAATCCCTACTGCCTGTCTGTTTGGCCCCTCGGGCCTTGTTACCATTCACACTTGCTCAATGAAGCTCTTGCTCGCACAAGACTGCACAATTCTTATTGCCCCCGCTTGATCAGAGAGGGAGAGGGAATGTTTTCCATGCAAGACTTATGTGATTATTTCACTTACATTTGCGGGTGCACCCTTAAATGATGCCTTTCTGGGAGTTTGTCTCTGGGAGCCTATACAAACTATATATATATATATATATATA
>NW_015654494.1:768561-775859 GCF_001515625.1 Sinocyclocheilus rhinocerous
GTGTGTGTGTGTGTGTGTGTGTGTATATATATATATAGAGAGAGAGAGAGATATTGCCCATTGTTTAACTGAATTCGAAACCAGTTCGGGTAATTTTTGTCTTTAATATGAATTTTTGTCACATTTTTCACATTTTATAAGCATAAACCTAACTTAATTTTAGATTTACTATTTTTAAACAGCCATTGCCGCTGTTTTTTTTTTTGTTTTTGTTTTTTTGCAAGTGTTGTTGTTCATCATCAGACCTTTGTTAGATTTGGTCTGCTGAGCCTGTCTGGAACCCACATTTTTACCATGGGAATATGCTCAAGGTTGCTAGGCTTGGGAGAAAGCATCTCCCCTAGCAAGGTATGCTGTGGAAAGTTTCCCTTGGACTCGATATGATTTCTAAAGCACTCTGGAAACTCAACAATGCAGAGGTTTGCCAAGAAAATACATTTTGGGAAAGGCTTCTGCTTCTATTTTAGACAGAACTGGACAGCAGTAACAATACCCGGCTTGATATTCTGCATAAACATGAGCGTTTCAGAGTGAAACACAATCACACATTCTCTCGTTCTTCCCAAACACATAGGCAGGCAGCTCTTCCATTGAGATGGCAGATCTGAGCAAGCCATATGGAGCAGGCTGCATCTTGCTGAGCACGCCTGACGACAGCCTAACAGCTTGGGCTGTACTGGAATGACAGCCTTCAGTTCTTTTACCAGGTTTTCCAAAACCTGCTTATTTTGCTCTCTCCCACCCTCTTCGTTTTTCACGGTACTTTTTCTCCCCTCTTCATAACCAAACAGATGGAATGAGGGACTAGCATCACATGTTTAGCAAGCAAACACACTTATCCACTGACAGCTCCATCCAGGCTTAACAATCTGTCTCATTCAAGCACCTCCCTAAATGATGCCACATAACCACCCTTAGCTGTCATCCCAGAGAGCACTTGAGGGCCTAGAGCTCACATATCAGGTGCCCGCCTCATCTTCCCTCAGAGGAATAGATGATGTGAATAGCAACAACACAAGAGTGTACCCCTCGAACACAAACTTCCCCTTTTGAGGGAGCCAAAATGATAACTATGGCAACGTAAGATTGTGTTGTTCTTTTTCATTTAATTCCCTCCTAGCACAGTTGGTGGTTCACCACTTGATGTGTTCAGCTCTTCTCCGGCACCTCCTCCTACCCGTTTCTCCGTAATCAGCAGACGTGCCGCACCAGGTGGCTGGACCGGAGAGACCAGGAGAAAAGAGCGTCACAGCTTCTTAATTTAAAGTATTCAAATTCCCCATGAGTGATTTTGATTAAGTCAGCCCACACATTCCTGTTCACGCTCAGCGGGTACTAACGAGACTTGGGCGGTGAGAAGGAGAAGGGGGGCTTCCTAGTCTGTAATGAACAGAACTGCTCTCTGCTTCCTTGTGCACACAAAGAAACTCTAGCCCAAAGTATCGATGTTAGGTTTGAAAATAAAGTAGTTGTATCTAAGATAAGAATTAGAGTCTATTTGTCTGCATCTGATTATGGATCTCATGAGAGCTTTGAGTGTTCCTTGGCTAATAGCAGGATCTCTAACAAGTCATCGAACCTATAGTATTGGATTAGCTTTCCCACAATTTCACGTTTTCGGTCAGCACTGCCAATTGTTACAGTAATGAAAAATTGATTGTTGTATAATCAGCCTGACTTGCTTGCGGGAAAATGTCCCTCTGTCAATTCTGTCTGCCCAGTCAACCAATCACCGAGATCGATTCATCGGATTGACCCGATTGTGTTCTCTCTCACTCTCCGTCCTTCCCTAAGCAAGAAAAGATTTACTCATCTCATTTTCCCTCCCTTATTTAGGCTCGTTGTTCCATGAATGCAAGTCAATTGAGCATTGTTGATGGAGGGGTTCTGCGAAAGGACGGAGTGATGCTCCCGGTGTAGCGCTGTCATCCTCTTACCTGTTCGTTCTGCCGACGTTTTTCATTTCTTTGACCGCTCAGACCCTCTGTACGAGCAGGAGGCCGCGGGGTGGCTGATGCGCCACAGCTACGTCGAGGTACTGTCTCGCAGCTCAGAGGGCCTGTCAGATCTCTTTAGAGATAAAGAAACGAAGGCACCTCTTGTTCTCACGCTGACTACACCTCACACCATGCAGCTCTGACTTAATGCCTGATACAGTGTTGAAAAGGGCCAGTTTCCTGACACAAATGAAGCGTCAACAGGGTCGTTCACGGCACGCAATGCTGGCATCTTTTAATGCTGCCGTTCATATTGTGTGCAAACGTAGGAGTTGAATGCATTTGTTTTTGATGGTCTTGCAATATTATTCCCAGCAAGTGTGTTTCCTAACAGGGAGCGCAAGAATGCTGCATGGTTAAAAAAGAGCTTTAACCAGCTGCTTGACCTCTCACCTTTGATCCCTCCTGCAAGTCTTCAGTTGTCCGAAGAGGTAATAAGAACTTATTTTGGGTGGCCAGGGAAGGATTTGTTGGGCATTGGTCAGGGCGTATTCTGATGCAACACAGCGTCAGCGTTGAACCTCAAAGAACACTGCATGTCCTTCATGAGGTCGAACTCCAACAATAACCTAGTGTTTTGATGCCTGTTTATGAGTGGTACTTGCGGACAGCATAGTCTCTGTTTCCTCAGCGGCTCGTTCAGGGACACATCAGAATATCTAGCTGCCCAAGTTGAGGCTAACAACCCCTCTACCCCATTCCTACTGAGCATGTGGGGTCACCTCACCTCCGACCCCACTCCTATTCTACAATCCCTTCCTTGTGCAGCCCAGTCAGCGAGATTAGTAACATGGGAAAGCGCGACTGTGGTAGAGCTACCAGGACTCTATTTGCCTTTCCTCCTTGCAGCTTTTATAATGGCCATAAAAAGTGGCCAGTTGTTATTCTCGAGCTGGGATGGAGGGAGGTGACGGACAGGAGAAACCCAAACCTGGCCATCTGTTTTCTGTCTTCAACACGTCTCTCTCTCTTATTCTCTCGATTCAGCAGGAGGGAACCGCATCTACTCAGCCCAGTCGTGAACCCAGGGACACTTACCTCACTCGCACACATTCGCGTCTGCCTCAGTGCGCTTTCTGCCGAGGCTCCAGTCGCGGTCAGAATGAGATTATACACTCCTGCACCCACTCACCACAGCGCTGTCATGTAATTACAGTGGTGAGGAGTCAACATGCTTGAGCAAAATGGTTTTATTATGGTGAGTAAAGGGGCGAAAAAAATCTGAATTCCCCATTTGTTGCCACAGCCACCATTAGCGTGGCACTCTTCGCAAATTCGGTGCAGGCCCTGTCGAGTGAAGCATGTATAAACAAGGTGACGAATTGACCCAGGGGTTGTTAATTAGCACAATGAAGTTATTTCAGTTAATGGTACTAGGGGGGCGCTGGCATCCTTGAGGAAAGAGCTCTTAATCTGAACAGCTCCACTTGTGTAGTTCAGGTGCAAACTGCCTCTCAGCACAGAGGAGGGTATGCTAGTGCTAAGTGCAACAAAACTACCTGTGTTGTTCAGTTTAGTGCCCAAATACCAGGATGCATTGTATCCCACCATCAGTAAAAGACAGGAGCTTGCATTCATGTTGGGATTCTTTGCTTCCTACCATGAGAGCAGGATGTTTTCTGCAGTGTAGAGGACTAACATCCTGCCTGCGGCAGTGTGGTTACACCTAGCCTAAATGGATGCGCAGTGCTGGAATGCTAATGAAGTCCATCTACCCCGCCTCAGGCTGCGCCGCCAATAACAGTGAGTGGCAGCGTAATTGTCCACCTTTGAAAGGAACCATCCCATCCTCCAGAGCAGCTGCCGAATCATAGGTTGCCAGCTTCCCAAATAACAATTTATTTACCTTGATTTGAATGATTCCATACTGCAATCCCGTAGCAACCATGCAGAGCTGCTATTTACCCAGCTAAGAAAAGTATTCCAATTTCCAAGGGGCACCTGCGCTTAATGTAATTTTATTCCTTGCTGGGGTCCGGAATATAAATGACGTGGCCCTGGAAAAGCTCTTAGTTGGGTCTTAAAGGGCAGGCATCGCATGTAGATGGCTTGGTGAGAATCCAGAACGTAACGTCATTCTTCTTTCAAGGACTAATGTAGATCGCAGCCAGGCCGAATTTGTAATTAAATTGGCTTTTGTGAAAGGTACATGTCACAGACAGGAGCATGTCAAAGACTCAATGACCTGTCTTTTAGACAATATGTGACCCTGGACCACAAAACCAGTCACAAGGGTCAATTTTGTGTTTGACCCATACTGTGTATTGTTGGCTATTGCTACAAATATACCTGTGCTACTTATGACTGGTTTTGTACTCCAGGGTCACATATGTCCTACACTGAAAATATCCAACTGCTTTTCCATTTTAGTGCACAATCAGAAAACTTGAGGGCGATGCTGATAGGCTAACCAACACTTTTGCAAATGAAATGGCTTTACTAGTGCTGTGTTGACATTTCTGCAGCTCAACTAGCAGAGCATTAGCAATGCCAAGGTCATGGGTTCGATTCCCAGGGAATCCAATTTTATACCTTGAACGCAATGTAATGGAAATGTTGACACATTAGCAGTTGAAACACTCAGTTTAGGGTTGGATGCACTGAAGATGTAGCATATTAGTTCATCACAACCATTAAATATGATTTGTTATTGCTATTGCTAGTCGGTTGAAGGTAGTAGTGGGGAATGGAGACATTCTAATTATAGAAAGTATTTTATTGGATAAAAATGTACATAGGACTGTCAGTCTTAAATGTGAATATCTTCTAAAGGTTTATTTCCTCCCTGTTTAGGAGTGTGCTAGCACATAGATGTTAGCCTCAAAGCTAACAGATATGAACTAAAAGCCTCCAAGCTTTATGTGAGTTTGACTGCATTGCAGCACGTCTGTTCCTCTCACAGAAGTGAAAGGACTCTTGGATTTATCTCCCTGAAAGCGCAAAGGTCAAACGTGCCACCTGGTTTTCTCAGAATGACATATCAGCGTGAAGCAGCGTTCGCTTTGTTCTGACACGCGCACACGTACACTCTCCATTCTGGTTGTACTCAAGACTCAGAATTATGTAACAGCTGTTTGGAGAGGATATAGGAGAAAGACGTTTTCTTGGCAAAAGCCCCCTGCCTGCTTCTTTTGCCTCTCTCTTCCCTGTCACTGTTCTGCATCTTAAGTGGAGACAGAGCGACTCCTGCGTGTGTTATTTTTCATCAAACATTTCATCTCAGCTCCACGGCACATCTGCAGCGCAGGGAAAAGCTGTAGATCATCTCGCTGCCATTGTAAACAAACACAAAGGCAGGAGGCTTTGGTCACAGAAGACGTCGCTGTCTTCTCTCTGTGTCTCTGTGGATTGCAGCCATGACTGCGATGGCAGGTGTGTGCCTTGAAATGAAAGGCAATCACCTGATAATGCTGTGATTGTTATGCATCTGTGTGGCACATTAGAGGGAGAGGATAGAACTGGCAAAAAATATTTACATAATGCTCCCACAAATGCATGCAAATGCATATGATTACTCAACATTGGCAGTGTACGGCAAGGCTTTAGGATGAATCTCACTAAATCTGTCAAGAACATGTCCTGTTTATTCTCGTCACAAGTCAGAATTCACCCTAAAAAAAAAAAAAAAACCTTAAATATGAAATTCTAGATTACAGAGAAAATTAAGTAGATATAGTAGACATTGGATATCTATTTATACATTCTCATTTTCCTTTCTATCTATCTATCTATCTATCTATTGTAGTATTTGTTGCTCTGTATTTAATGTTATAGTATTTAGTATATTTATAGTAATTTGATTGTTATATTTATATTAATATTATTAATGATAATTAATAGTAATAATTATAATATTTCTTGTAATTATTATCATAGTTATTATTATTATATTACTACTACTAATAATAATTATATGTATTATTATATTTAATTTATTATTTAACTTAATTTTGTATTTTAATAAAAAAAAATACTTGCATGTTTTTTTTTTTTTTGTGCGTGTGTGTGACATTTACTTAGTACTAATGATTCTTTAGGGCAGAAAGCAAGGAAAGTAATTGGTAAAGTATCATAAAATGCTTCCAGTGAGGTAGAAAGTACCATCAGTATTGTTTTTGTGTCACAATTAATGCGTGTCACCGGTGTTGCAACTCTCTGGGTTCTTGTTATTGGATTTCAGAGTGTTTTGTGTATACTTGTTTTAAATGATACAAACTTGGATTTACCATTGACTTTAAATGTCAGCTGTACTGTCAGAACTGCAGTGGAAATGGCAGCTGAATTGTGAAAGCACCTCTGGCTGAATTTGCCGTAGGGACGAATGCTGGCCTCTTTCTGTGCACTATTCAAAATGGCAGCTTGGACAGCAAAGAAAGACAAACACGAACTCAAGCCACCTGGACTACACAGTCAAATCTGGCGCTGACATGAAAGCCAGATGTGTGTGTGCTCGAGTTCTCTCACTTTACGGCCGCGGACAGACACATAAGTGTGTGTGACCGCAGGAGTAGTGTGTGTCCTTGATAACTGGACTGAATCAAGAGCCATTCACAAGGGCCTCCGTTGCCCGTAGCATACGGAGGGAATGGCGCCATTACGAGGGGCTCTTTAAGGGATATTACATTCGCTCGTAAATAGAAATGGCTGTGGCATTGTTTTATGAGACCCCTCTGAGGTCTTTGTCTTGAATCTGGTTTTAAACCATCACGTTTTTTAGTGCGTGAATCCAATCAGAGGTAGGGTTGCGAACCGTTCCGTATAATACGGAATCGTCCCGTATTTAAGGCATCAAAGAAGCGTTCCGTATGAAAGCTATACGGAACGCAGTTTGTCCCGTGTTTAAGGCATATGCTGTATGAACACCTAGACCATACGAATAACAAACTCTAAATTGAGAATTAATCATTCTTTTTTGACAAGTGTTTGATTTGTGAACATAAAGGTTATTGCACATATTTGTATTGCACAATGGGAGAATATTTAACTGTTCATGAGGTAGATTGCCTATAGCCTATATATATATGAATATATACACTGCCGTTCAAAAGTTTGGGATCAGTAAGATTTTTAATGTTTTTTAAAGAGGTTTCTTATGCTCATCAAACTTGCATTTATTTGATCAAAAATACAGAAAAAAAAACTGTAATTTTGTGAAATAGCCTATTATTGCAATTTAACAAAACCGTTTTCTATTTTAATATACTTGAAAATATAATTTATTCCTGTGAAGCAAAGCTGAATATTCAGCATCATTATTCCAGATTTTAGTGTCACATGATCCTTCAGAAATCATTCTAATAT
>NW_015654494.1:775968-789639 GCF_001515625.1 Sinocyclocheilus rhinocerous
TTTTATTTTTAGTTTGTAAATACATTATTTTTGTACATAAACGTTTGTATTGTACATTAATTATTATAAATAATTTATTAATGTTTATAAATGTTCATATTAATGTTTTATATTCATTGTTTTTTTTTATTTAATGTGTGTGTGTGTATGTGTGTATATATATATAATAGGCCTGTGTGTGTATCCCTTATTCTGTCCCTTATTTTTCTATGAAAAACCACGATTGTCCCTTATTTTCCTTTTCTAAAGTTGGCAACCCTAATCAGAGGGCCCAGCAAAAAATCAGGATCCCGTGTTCTTTTCCACTCATTTTTGGCGGCAGGATTGTGCGTAATGACACGCTACTCACTTCACAGCGTGCATCACTTGTTTAGCTAATATAGAAGTGTAATTAGCATTCGTTAGCTTTGTGATGCTGATAAATCTTCCTTTGTAGCATTGGGATGTTATAGGGGAAGTCGTGGCCTAATGGTTAGAGAGTCGGACTCGTAACCCAAAGGTTGCGGGGTTTGAGTCTCTTACCGGCAGGGATTGTAGGTGGGGGGAGTGAATGTACAGCGCTCTCTCCCACCTTCAATACCACGACTGAGGTGCCCTTGAGCAAGGCACCGAACCCTCAACTGCTCCCCGGGCGCCGCAGCATAAATACTTGAAAATATAATTTATTCCTGTGATGCAAAGCTGAATATTCAGCATCATTATTCCAGATTTTAGTGTCACATGATCCTTCACAAATCATTCTAATCTATGCTGATTTATAATCAATGTTGGATACAGTTGTTTTGCTTAATATTTTTTGGGACCTGAGATATTTTTTCAGGATTCTTTGATAAATAAAAGGTTAAAAAGAACAGTATTTATTCAAAATAAAAATTGTGTTAAATATACACAACTATTCCAAAAAAAAAAAAAGTTTGGGGTCAGTAAATTTCTTTTTTTTTTCTTTTTTTTTAAAAGAAACTTTTAGAATACTTTTATTCAGCTAGGATGTGTTAAATGGATAAAAAGTGATATTGTTAGAAAAGATTTCTATTTTGAATAAATTCTGTTCTTTTTAACTTTTTATTTTATTTATGGAACACAGGTTCCAAAAAAATATTAAGCAGCACAACAGTTTCAACACTGATAATAAATCAGAATAAGAATGATTTATAAAAGGATCATGTGACACCGAGGACTGGAGTAATGATGCTGAAAATTCAGTGCTGCGTCACAGAAATAAATTACATTTGAAAGTATAATAATTAAGATAGGAAACCAACATTAGAAATTGCAGTAATATTTAACAATATTACAGTTTTTTCTGTATTTTTAATCAAATAAATACAGCATTGATAAGCATAAGAGACTCCATTTAAAAAAACATTACAAATCTAAAAGATATACCTTCACTATAGGGGTTAAGAGAGCATTGCAGACAAGTTGTAGCAGGATGTCTTTGAGATCACGCCCGATTGCGCGTTATCAGCGGTTTGATCTCTATATTGAGGAACGTTCTCTGGGGCGCTTAATTGGGAGTTTTAATTGGATGTTCGCCATGGTTTCTTCCCTCACTCAGACTCGCTGGGGACTCTGATCTGGCTTCCTCCTCTGATTATCCAGCTTTAAAAATCTCTCTCACACACACTATTGTCCTCCCAGTTGTTATGCAGCTGCATCTATTTCTTTTCTAAGCATCTGCACAGTGGTTTCTTCATCGGCATGCGCTGCTACCAGATTTTTGCATTCTTGCGTCAATCTGTTTGCACAAATCGGGACGAACTGCTTCATGTATGCACATAAACTCAGTGCTAGCTGTCTTTCTGTTTTCGTTTCTCAGGACTGCGGATTTCATAATCATCTCTCACATTAATGCAAGCGCATTAAATGCAGCATGCGCTTTCCACAGCTACGGTTTGTACTTGGCCGTTCCAAATTTTTACGACTCTTCTTCGGCGTTCATTTTGAAGAAGATTGTTATTTCCGTTCACGCGCTACAATGCAGTTGTGTCTTGCCCCATTTTAACACTCCTATTATTCTTGCGACCGCAGGGCATGCATCTTTTCGTGCACCCCAGTTTGAAATGGCAGATCTTTCAATCTCTCCATTTCAGTGCCGAATCCGTCATGTTAGCATTAATAATGCATGGAAACGTGCAGGATTAGGAAGCCAGCCAGTCATGAGCGCAGCCCTGATTGCATCTGACTGCTGGTGCTCTCCATTAAAAAGAAAACACACACTTGTACGGCATATCGCCATTGGCTGGAGGTAGCAAGAAAGATAGGAGATAGAAATACCTGGAAAGATAAAAGACCTGGGCACGCATAAATGCACGTCTCGAGAGCCGCTCGACTGACTGTCAGTGGTTGCAATGCTGGTATCCGCAGGCATTGCATATCCTTGGCTCATAATGGCTTGTTTAAAAAAGCTTGGGTTATTTGGAGTTTGGAGGTGGGGGGTTTCGCACCAAAACTGTTTGTATGTACCAAGTGTGGCACGATTTTGCATCAGCATCAAATGCATGCAACACATTGTTAAGAATGGCATGCCAAACCATAATGGCATGACGCAAAAGTTGTTGCATAGTGGCTGTGCATGTAGTGTCGCTCCCCAACAAGTCAATAACATTCGCCTCTCCGTCCAGCTCAATTATTCATACACACAGGTCCTTGTGCATATTGCATGACAGTACAGTTGAAATGTGCTTATTTTCCCAGCCTTTGGGGGCTAGCCAAAGTGGGGAACATGAATTGAGAGAATTTGATTCGCGAAACATCTATATTCTGACGTCAGTTGGCTTCATTAACTTTTGCACCAACAAATGCGACCGTGTTGCATTCGTGAAATTTAATCGTTTCACCCCAAGCGTGATACAAATTGACTGCCTTTGATGAATGCATTGTTAGTTTGCATTTCGTTGTAGCACACTGTTGCAATGAAACTTCAAACCTTCACGTTCCAGACATGGTGAACGGGAGCTGCATTTGGAATCTGACTTGGACAGCCAGCGTAGGAGAGCGTCGTAAATCAGGGCAGACATATTCCTCCTCTTTGTCTGGGCATGCCGTACCTGCTTTGGCCCTCTGTTTGTGGCGCTCCAGAGCCGAATCCCTCAACTGACGTTTTCAATTGTTTATGTGAGACGGAATTTCTAGTGTCGCCATGCAGGTTGACAGGAAACCCCAAGCTGACAAGCCAGCTGTCACTAGGTCCTCACTTGTGCATTATGACTTCCAGGCTCTCTGGAAACGTAACACGCCACACTAGAGGAGCACAAATAGCGATGCAGACTGACACGGCGTGTGTGTATGTGATGACTGTGTTATTGTGTTGATCGCAGCAGAAGGACACAATAGACTTATTATGAAAGTTTGAAGTGTTTCACGTGCCCTCCGAAGAGGAGAACAAGAGTGGGCTGTTGCAGTGCATTATGTCGGCTCCCACAATCATATAGCTATCTTGGCTTCTTGGTGACATTTGACTGTTTAGTTTTCAGTGTTGATGACTTCTCTTTATTTTTTGTATAATTTTTATATTAAATAAATTTTGGGACAATATTATTGTAATATTTCATACAGTATTATTAATAGTATTTTATATAATATTATAAAAAATATTGTCAATGTTTATTTTTTGGGAATACACTTTGGCATTTTATTTTTAATTTATTTAGACATTTATCAGTAAATTTTGTGCTTAAATATAATATTTTATCCAAAATGAAAAATATTGTTATTTATTTTTATGAAGAAGGCACAGTGTGTCAGTACCATTTATTTTATTTTATTCGTATTGGCTAATGTTGTATATTTAATTTTACATGCTCATTTCTCTTATTTTTACATTTAAATTATGCTCTCCATTATTTAACACTAAGTTAATCTTTGACAATTTTCTTTAGAAAATTTAAAATATTTTAAAATATTTGATTAAGCTTGAAGTTAACCTTTTTTTTATTTTTTCTAGAAAATGACAAATGTTTTTATTATTTTATTTAAAAAATAATTCACTTATAGCATTTAGTGGTTTTATTTCTAACTTATTTAGACAAAATATCATAGACTTTTAATGTCAGCCATTTGTCAGTCCATTTAGTAGTTCCTCAGCTTCCACTGTTGGTCCTCTACCAGATCCCCAGGGCACAAATTAAAAGAAAAGTGCCATCTTGGACTGTGACTTGTTTGAACACCCTTACTGAGTCACACAGGCCTGGAGGTTCATCTACAGATGCCGCAGTCACTCTTTACAGAGTCTCAGCGCTTCATGTCAACATCTCTTTCATTCTCGACGTGAGCGAGCGCTTCCGAAAGCAACTACACATGTTCGTGCGTCTCTTGCCATCTTGCCATCTGATGTTCTTGCCATCTTTAATTAAATGGTGTATAAGCACGTTCGCCGGGTTTCCGCCCCGCATGTGTGAGAAACACAGCAACCCGCGAGTCGACTCCCAAGGCAGAAAGCAGTGACGGGGGGATTAATCGCAATTTGGCTAAAACAAAGAGACGCGTCTGAAATATTGATGAGTGTCTTGGTAATTACAAGATGGGCAGATAAGTAAATAATGACAAGATCCAGCGATAAAGCCTGACTAATTATGAGTTGTGTGAAACTGTAATTGGGAGTCTGAGGGAAAATGAACAGGCTCAAACTGAGCGTTCTGGTAAAGCGTGTGAATGTACTTGATGGTTGACTGGTGAAACAATGTTAACATTTTTGTGTTTTTCTTGTCTGTGAGCGAGAGCGTCATTAGTCATCGGCATTCTCCTGTTTTCTCTCCTCCAGAGTGCCACACATCCAGCGTGCCGACCCTTCGTCTCCAGCCTGTGGGGCCACGGCTCTCCAGCCAGGTCAGAGGTCATCTGCGACATGATGCCAGCCAGCCACCTGCCTATCCTGCTCTCCCTGAGTGCCCTGCTGCTGTCTCCACTGCTCACCGGCTCCTTGGCCTTATGTAAGAGCAAACTAAGATGAAACTTGAGTTTAAGTCTCAAGTGTGTCAAAACTCTAGAATAGACAGTTTTTTTCTAGAATTAAGAGTTAGTGCTATGCAAATGTTAAGACTTTTGACCTAATATTGGCTGATTCAGTGGTTGAGGGTGCCATTTTTGGGTCAACGCATCGTATTATCATTGCCGACCCAATAATGGCCAAATCAGTGGTTAAGGGTGGCCATTTTGGGTCGACATCGATGTATTACCATTGCAGACCCAATATTGGCCAAATCAGTGGTTAAGGGTGGCCATTTTGGGTCGACATCGACGTATTACCATTGCAGACCCAATATTGTCCAAATCAGTGGTTAAGGGTGGCCATTTTGGGTTGACATCGACGTATCACCATTGCAGACCCAATATTGGCCAAATCAGTGGTTGAGGGCTACCGTTTTGGGTCAACTTTAGCATATTACCATTGCACGCCCAATATAGGCTGATTCAATGGTTAAGGGCAGCCATTTTGAGTCATTATAGACTTATTCTCATTGCACGTTCAATATTGGCTGATTCAGTGATTGAGGGCAGCCATTTTGGAACAACATTGATGCATTACCATTACAGACCCAATATTGGCTGATTCAGTGGTTTAAGAGTCAATATCATTGGCCTGTATACTCGTAACTAATACGTAACTATTAAAATGTAGGACTATTCTCATGAGCAGTTGTGAGAAGTTCTGTCATGGCAGAGCAGCAGGTTTAATATTTGAAAGAAACCTTTTGGTTGTGACAAAACTTGAAGTTAAGACTAAATTTAAGCTTTTCTTAACATTAGCGATGGTCAACTAGTTGATTAACCTTCTTTCCACTCGTTTAAAAAAATCTGGATTTTTCTATTCAATTCAAGTTTATTTGTATAGCGCTTTTCACGATACAAATCGTTGCAAGCAGCTTTACAGAAAATCAAAGTTTGCATTGGTATATTTGTGTAAAGTAAATTTTGCATTGGTATATTTGTGTAAATTGTTTCAGAACTTTTGATTGCAACAATTTTTAAAATTAAGACTAAACTCAAGCTTTACTTACCTGCTAGTTGATAGGAAATTTAATGACAGTTTTTTTTTTTTTTTCAAATATTTATATTGGTGTTGATATTTTTATCTGTAATTTAATTAGTTTTATCTGTTAGAATGTTTACATGATTAAATCCTCTCAGAAAATGTGTATTTTTTAGGTCAATTGAACCCGAAATTAATCTAATTATACAGGACTTGATTAAACTGATTAATCGGCTAGTCATCCAGGCAAACCACCGACTAGTAGGTTTCATAATCATCAAAAACAAAACTGTGTGGGTTTAAGGATCTCCCCGTACATGTAGAGACGTGAAGCGCGAGATCACTGTTTATCGGATTATTTCGTCTCTCTTTTCCGCGTGTATATCTCTTCATCAGACGGATCGGGGGCTGCGCTGTCTTTTAATTTCCAAGGCTCGTAGTCAGGATTTGTTCTGCACCATTTCTCCCCTAAGATGGGTTTAGAGACGCATTAGGGAAACAAAACAAAGAGTCAAGTGAAGTAAAGAGGGGCGAGTGCGAGCGCGGGATGAAAGCGGAGGTAAAGCCTCCCTCTGCTGCTTTCAAGCCTAAAATAGGTGTAATTCAAGCGCTGCCCGAGAGATAACGTGAGAATGGGCCGCTGTCAGATATGCCACGTCTTTGTGTGCCCGACATTGTTCTGTTCTGCTGTATGTTGGTTTTGTAAGGCGGCCCAGAAGCTTAATGTACATCTGACGCAATGAGGGTGAACAAAACTATTACTAGTCGTGGGTTGCTTGAACGTCTACAATATGACTTACGTTTTATTCAGGTTTACGCTTATAAAGGGGTGTTTACTTCAGATGCATTCAAGAATGGCTAGATGTACTGCAATGGAATGGATTTTCTCCAAAATAAGTTATCCTTTTTGTGACGCAATCTTAAAAAAACGAAGTTTGGAAATGCAAAAATGGCACGAAACTTTGTATTTATGCATTTTAGAACGCAACAAAGCACAATCGAGCTATAAGCGATTGCGTTGTTTCTCAATTCCTTTAAAAAAAAAAAAAAAGTTTTTAGGTATATTTGTTTGTGTAAATTTTCTTTCTAGCCTTTTGTTTAGAACTAATTTCAAGATTAAGACTAAACAAGCTTTACTTAACGTTAGTGATGGTTCACGATGGTCGACTAATTCACTAGGCGTCCAATAACCAATTAAGTCGGTGCTAGTCGATTAAGGAATTTTTCCAGGTTTTTTTTTTTCGTTCATGTACTTGCATCCAAAATGTGACTTTTTTTGTGTTCATATACTTGTGTACAATATGTTTCTAGCCTTTTGTTTGGCTAATTTTAAGATTAAGACTAAACATTAGCGATGATTCACGATAGTTGACTAATTGACTAGCCTTATAATAACATGCCAGTCGATTAAGAAATTAGTTGTGTTTTTTGCATTCATATACTTTCGTCCAAAAAAATTTCTGTTCATATACTTCCATCCAAAATTTGGCTATTTGTTGCTTTCATATGCTCTGTCCAAAAAAATCTGGTTATTTTTTGCATTCATATAATTTCATCCGAAATTTGACTATTTTCATGTTTGTATACTTACATTTAAAATTTGGCTCTTTTTTTGCATTCATATATTCAGTTCAAAATTTGGCTATTCTTTGCATTTGTATACTTGCGTTTCTCCTCAAAATCTTTAAAAAGAGACCCAAAATAATCCATAATTGTCATACATTTTTATTTTCATTTTCCCAAAACAGCTATACAATTAAAGTGGATCGATTAAGAAATGTTTGAGTTCATATTGAGACCTCTGACAAATCTGAGCACGGTTTGAGACGTTGTCGAGATCTCTTCAGGAAATGATGAGTAAAATCTGAACTGGACACTAGCCTCCATTTGTTGTCTGTTTATGCTCAATGTAATCTAGGACAAACAATTGAGACATTAACGAGATCACATTTGTGTTTTCTGTTTTTTTATGCACCACCTATGACTGTAGGATATATATTTTCTCACTATCAATCCATCTCTGTTTTCATACCGTGACACCCTCAGAATTGCTCTGCGTGTCTGTGTTTTTGTGTCTTCTGTGTGATTCAGATGTTTACTAGGCAGTGCGTCGTCCGCTGTATTCTCACAGGCTCTGATCGCTAATTACTGTCTCGTCAGGTTGTCGAACAGCACAGCCGGCTGAACGGGGGACATTTTGTTGTTGTTCTTGTGTCATTTTCAGTGTTGGAGAAGCTTTGAAATTAATTTGGAAAGGTTTGCTGTGACTTGTGAGATGTTATGCTAATATTTTGGGGAAAAAAATAGAGTTAACATTTAGATGTCAAAAGTTAGCAGTTAATGGCAGTTGCACTTAAAGTTATAAATAAAAATAACTGATTAATTTAAATGAACTGTTTTAGTTGTTGACTTTTAAAGCTAATGCTTTGTATGAGAGTTTGGAAACAGTCAAGTGACTCTAAGCTAAGAAGCTAAAAGTTAGCAGTTAGCAACAGCTGCACTTAAAGTTACAAATAAAAAGAAGCTTTTTTGACTGTTTAAACTAACTTTTAGCTATCTAATATTAGATGTTTCACATGAGTGTTTAGGATCAGTCAAGCTACTTTTTTGGGAAAAGAGTTAGCACTAGCATTTGGCCACAGTTGCACTTAAAACTAGACTTAAAAGTAGCTTATTTTAACAGATCCATTCAAATTAACAGTTTTAGCTATTTACTATTAGACCTCATGATGCTTTTTATTAGAGTCTAGAAACAGTCAAGCTACTTTTTGGGGAAAGAAGTTAACACTTAAATGCTAAGTGTTAGCACTAACATTAAGTGACAGTTACACTTGAATTTACAAATAAAAAATTTTCACTGATTGAAACTACAAAATCAGATTTCCTAATGAAATTTTAGGATAGTACTATAATCGCATCGGCTAGCATGGTGCTAAAGCTATGTGTGCAATACAGCATGACATAAAAACTGCAAAGTAGCATGTTTTCACGCTACACTGCTACTAATTGGAAAACGTTGCCTGTTTCTAGTAAAGCTAGTAGCATCGCATAGATAAATCAATTGCCAAATTTGTTTTTCTTTTCTCAGAAACGCATCCAATTGTGGATGTAAATTGGGTTGTGATCTGTTTCGTATGGACTTTAAATGGTTTTTGTTCTTACAAACACCTGTTTTAAAGGCGCCGTTCAGCCCACACACGCCGCCCAGGTGGATTTGTGGTCGTTGTGTCGTACAGCTGCGCCGCACACGGGCCTTTACTTAGACACACACACACAAAGCGAGTGGATGTCACCTCTGCGAGAGGTTGCCAACTGCATGATGTCATCCTTACCGCCTCCCTCCCTCTCGCTCACTCATGCTCTCATAAATCAACATGTGGAGGAGACGTTTTTAATCAAAAAGAAAAAAGGGCTGTGAATAAATCTGGCCTGTGGTAATAAAGCTTGGGGCTTGTTTGTGTGTGTGTGTGTGCAGAAAGTCCACCAGTTTTACATTTACACGATTAGCTTCTGAGTGCACGCGCACACATACACACACACACACACGCACACACACACACACACACACACACACAGTCTCCATCCTCACTTTAGGACTTGCTGGCGTCAGATGAATACATACTAGCATTAGATCTGGTTTAGCTTGATGTGTGCATATGTATGTGTATATACTGTATGTATGTATGTGTGTGTATATTTATATATATATATAACTGAATGTTTAAATGCAATAAAGCAATACAGAAAAATTTATTAAAGTGCAAAAGAACTATAAAGACCAATAGGTATCACTTTACAATAAGACCTCATTAGTTAACCTTAGTTAATGCATTAACATTCACAATGAGCAATAGCTACAATTAATAAAATAAAAACTAAACATACGTGTGTGTGTGTGTGTGTGTATATATATATATATACCTGTATATATATATAATATGTATAGATGTGTGCAAACGTTACATTTAATTCATTTGTTTTATAATGAATTTTATTACATACAATTTAATATTCAATGAAAATATATGTTTATATATTTCTAGATGTATGTGTTTGTAAATGTTGTTTTTACTTATAATTAATTTGTTTTAGAATTGCTTTATTATACAGAAAATAATATATAGTAAAATATTACATGATATAAAATTAAAAACATAAATAAATTTTTGACTATAAGACAAATGCATATAATTGTGTAGTGGCCAAAAAAAAACAAAAACAATTATTTGTATTTGTTTTTATAGCTAAAATGAAAGCTCTTGTAATTTAGCTTCACAATATTTGTCTTTAAAATAACAGTTTATAACAATAAGCTTTTAAATTTGTCTTCAAAATAACAAGACGTCTGACCAGAAATGTTTTCTATGATCATGCAAAAAAATAATTTCAGTCTAATGTAATTTCAGTCTAAACTTTTGTATATATTAGCATTATTTCAACGACGCACTCTTTAATTCATATCCTTCAATCTGGGATGAGGCGTCAGATGAGGGTCCGCTTTCCCACAATCGTCCACACAAGCTCTAAAAACAGTTCATTTAGCTTGGGTGTGCCTCCGTCTGACCACAAAACACCCAATCTGAACCTCTCTAACCCCCTCTGAAAACCTCCAGACACCCTGTCCAGCGCCACGCTGACCAGACCAAAATATCCCGTGTCGAAACTGTACACCGCAATGTGCACAATACTGTGGTCCCACGTAGCGCCATAAAATCACTTTTGTGTTTCTGCAGCCTCAAAGTATTATTGCTCAATAACACACGCCTGTGTTATTCTTCCATTTCGAGTGTATATGTTTGGACCGTGCGCTTACAATGATTTCCTGTGGCCGTCGCTATATCAGGAATCCCGCCAAAGGCTCGTTTGTTGACGTTCCTCAGAGCGGCGCTCGCTATATCGTGATTTTTCGGGAAGCGGCGTGCCGTAGCATTTAGCAATCTCCTTAAGTGTCCGCGTGCCGCCCGCGCCCTTGCCAGCTCCTCTCTGCTTTGATTGACTCGGGCAGAAAGTGACGCGAGCGATTTCAATAATTTATTTTTCCTTTGAAGCTTCAAAGTGAGAGATTTCAGACCCCTGAGGGAAAGAACCCCCCCCACCCCCCTCCCGTCTTGTCTCTTTAAAGTTATCAGCTAAAAGGCCCGAATGTCCCTCATTACCTGCTTCGTACAGTGCTGCGGTTTAACCTCCCTGACGCAGCTCGATTGCCAAAGTAAATCTCTGATGCTCTGATGCTCATGGCTCGGGGCGGCATCCGTCTGCAGACCATGCAGAGGCTTTTTGGGTTGCTTGTTAAAGGGCTAGTTTACCAAAAAATAAATCCCTTCCCGCTCATGATGTTCTATCGTTAAGCACCAAAAGAGATGCTTCAACAAATGTTCACGCTGCTCCTTTCTAAGAATTGTGACTAGAGCATGTCAAGGTCAAGAAATGACAAAAAAGCACCAGGAAAATGCAAAAAAAAAAAAAAAAAAAATTTTACAGCAAATAACATCATAATTAAAAACTTTGATTCTTGCATGTCAAGTATGAATGTGTAAAAGTATCAGGGCATGCCAAGGTCAAGAATCGACAAAAACGCATCGGAAAAGTTGTCCGTATGACTCGTGCGATGTATTTCAAGTCTTTGCATGCAATATGCGTAGTAAAGACATAATTAAAGACATTGTTGTTCCAGAATACATGTTAAATGTGAAGATTTCTGCCATTTCTCATGTCAAGCATTGTAACAGTTGTCCCTATGACTTGTGAGATGTGTTTCAAGTCTTTACTTGGAAAATAAGCCAAAATGTATTATGTTTTTCTTTTTTAAAGCAAATAATGTCATAATTAAAGATGTATGTCAAGTTTGAATATGTGGAAGTACAAATGAGATTTCAGATTTACTATGCAAAGGACCTAATTTTTTGCTCAAATCTATCGTACAGGTTTGGGAGACTTGTAATGTGATGCAAACGTTGTATATGGACTAACGTTATGGCACTTTTTTGGAGCTTGACAGCCCCTGATCACCATATGCTTTCATTATATGGAAAAGAGCAGCTTAAACATTCGTCAAAATAACTTATATTGTTAACAACACAAGTGTGAGTAAATAACAGTATTTTTGTCTCTTTAAAGTCCTCCAGTAGTTAATTTGACCAGCAGATGGCGCCTCGATGGATCACCTCCACCTGCTATATACAGACACACACACACACACACACACTTTCCTGGGCAGCCCAGATTAATCATGAAGCAGATTAGCAGGCTCGGATTTACTGAATGTCAAAAATGATTATTGCATGTCACCTTCGTGATCCCACATCGCCGGCTGAGCCTTTACTCAAGTCCCATCAGTCCTTGCATCGATAGATTAAAAAGACGCTTTCTTTTTTGACTCAACGATCAATTTGCGAGCAAATTCGAAAACTGTATGAGAAGGAATTAATAGTTTACGGATACCCAAGTGGGCTTTGATTACATGTATTACATGTGCTGAGGCGAATATTTGATGATTTTGTTTGTCTATTTGATCTAGCGACGCTCGTTTTAGTTTGTTTATTGTTCTCATTTGCATAATTGATGTCACGGCTACAATTAAAAGCGGTCAGCCGTTGAATTCAAGCCTGACTGACATAATGATGTTGTTTGTGTTGTCTTTTTCTCAGCTTGCGACATGTTTCATCCATAGTGAGATGTTTATTCACCGTCATTTGGGCTTTAGTGTATATCCAGCTTGGATTTTTTTCCTTCATGTCCATCTTGTACAGCTTTATCGTGATCTAATCTTTGTAAATGACTCTAAACGCTCATTTGAGATTCTCACGGCCCACGCCGTCCACTCCGAGGACTTCAACCCTCGAGCGATCGCAGGTGTCCGTTTTTACGAGGCCTGTCAACAAGTACCAATCGCCCGAGGACGCTGCAAATCACATTAGATTGTTGCAATTTCCTCCTGGTCTCAGTGGCCCGGCCGTTGCAAAATTGGCCTTATTGTTAAACTTAATTTCCTAAAGCTCTCGGTTGACTTTGACTTGCTCACCCCGCACCTGCTAAAGATTAGGCTTGTTTGAGATGCGCCTCGCCTTGCCTGAAATGTTGGTGAGAGTAGGCGGCTGCAGTGAGGGGAGGAGTGAAATAAGGCAGGAGGATTGTGGGAAGAATATAAGCACAGTGACTTCCTGTTGTTGATAGCTTGCATACATAAGAGTATATTTATCCTAAAATTATATAATTATATATTATATATTATAAGCTGATAATGATTTATTTTATTGTTGTAGTTTTATTAATATTTAACCCTAGATTTTTTCCTGAGAAACAATTTTCATATTTGCTCTCCACTTAATCTCATTGCTGTCTATGAGAAATAGTTCAGATGTTAAAGAGAACTCAGTTGTGTTTTTTTTTATTAATAACGTTGTTTAATTCAGATGAGCCAATAATAATAAATTATTACATTTAAATTTATTCATTTAGTAGACTCTTTTATCCAAAGTGACTTACAATTGGGGAAATTTATAATTATAATATTACTACTACTACTACTTTAAACCCCTTAACTGTCACCGTCCCACCTGTGGGACGTTTGGCGCTCTTTTTTTTTGTTGTCTTCTTTCTCTATCAAATCTTTTAGTAATCATCATAAATCATATATCATTTGAAAGCTTAGAAGCCCAAGATTCATCCTGTGAAAACCATTTCGAAATCAGACGTTGCTT
>NW_015654494.1:790012-798353 GCF_001515625.1 Sinocyclocheilus rhinocerous
TTGCGTTACCATGGAAATGGTACTTTAAAATCTTTTGGCGGTCTCCTCCCCCTTAGTGGGCAGTGTCAAGTGTCATATTACAAAATGAATTTTTGTATAATAATATATAATAATCTTGACAAAAATATCATTATCATTATAAACATATCATTGGAAAGGTCTGAGTCTCAGGATTCCATATTTGGTGGTTATTTTGAGATAGAAGTAATATTGACAGAGAGATCTAGACATTTGTGACAGAAAAATGCATTTTTCGGATGGCACCCGGTGGCTGTTTGTGGTATAACGCCCTAAATAATTGGATTTATTTATAGAAAAATAAATCTTAGAAGAATAAAACTACAACAATAAAAAACTACAATAATAAAACAAGTCATTATATTAGAAGGTTTTTTTAATAAAAAAATATTTATTTATTTTTATTATACATTTTTATTTATTTATTTACAGAATTTAGGAGAAAAATCTGAAAAGCTTAATGTCTCCATTTGCTATCCACTTAATTCTCAGTATTGTCTAGGAGAAATAATAGAGATGTTTAAGAGATTTTTTTTTTTTTTTATTAAAAATTCTGATAAGCTGACAATAATAATCATTATTATTCTATTTTTTCCCCAAATATAAGTGAATGTAATTAATAACATTCAAATATTTATTTATTTTTGTTTTTGCTGATTAAAATCTAATAAGTTAATGATAATAGTGATTTTTAATAAAAAAAAAAAAGAAAAATAATATATTTTGTTTTGTGTTTTTTTTTTGGTTTTTTTGTTTTAAAAAAATCTGCGAAACAAATGACCTCATTCGGCCTATGAGATGTTATTTAAGCTTTATTTAATTAATTATTTATTTATTTACTTATTTTCAAGCCTGAAAAATCATGCCCAAATGCCGTTGTCATGCTCTGCAGTATAAGATCTAAGCGACCCGCTTAGCGCTAATGATGACCTCACGAAAACATCTGCACAAAACCACATATGACCTTTACCGCCATCTGTTTAGAAATCTCTTCTGAGTCGAGTTAGTTGCTCACAGATGCTCCATAACTATATTTTTGACTTATGATTTGCATTACCTCATATAACTAGATATACAGTATATCATTTTTTCTGTCCTTTTATCGTTCCTGCTCACAGATGTCGATTATCTGGCGAAAGAGAAACGCTCGGTCCACGTGTTTCCATAGCAATGGCCCGGTCTGAAGTCAGATCTGTTGACTGATAGGCATGTTGGATTCATGTGGCCAGAGAGAGAGAAAAAGTCCAATTGGGAGGATGAAGCGCGGTCGGCCGAGGCCCGCTGAGACCATACGAGAACCAGTCGAGCACACGGCCACAAATCTCTGTGTTCAAGCAGCCGAAGCTAAACCTGAGACACAGTCCTTTTCCTCTCGAATCTGTCCCACACGCAGGACTTTCTCTTCTGGTTTTACTCGCTTTATCATCACAAATGTGCATCAGTTAACTCTTAAATGCATGAATGTTTCACCAATCATTATTACATATCCGTGTCTATAGCGACTCGGACCTATATATCCAGCACGGATGGATCTCTAGCTGTTGCAATAGCAAAAAAACTCTCCTGATATTTTAAGAACAGTTACAGAAGAATAAAATAAAGCATATTTCGTTACCTTTTGAAACATTTTGATTGCTGGCAGCTTATTCACCACATCCATCATCAAATGACAGTGACATTTATATTTCATTGCGTATAGGAATTGCTCTGCAGTAAAACCATTCAAACCATTTCAATTTTTGCTGATGATATTCGTTTGTTTTATGCCTGCTGTAATTATGAGTGAAACATCACGTCATCATTGTGCATTAAACAGTGCCACCTCGAGGAATAAAGGTGAACTGCACATATTGAGTCATCAGATATTTAGTTACTGTTGCCCAGGGAAAATATACTTACTCATTTACATATATTGGGTCACTAAAAATCAGACATCATTTTATATTTGAGTTGATGGCTAACTTTAAAAAATGAAGGAGGGAGAGGGTAGAGAATGACGTCCTGGGTCGCTAAAGACCCGAGGTATGCATTTAAGGGTTAAAGGGATCGTTCAGCTAAAAATGAAAATTTGCCGTTAATTTACTTGCCCTCAAGCTACCCAAGGTGTAGGTGGCTTTTTTTTAGTTCGGTAGAACAGTAAAGCAGATTTTAGCTGAAACTGTGCTCCTTGGTGATTCATAAAATGCAAGTCAATGGGTACCGGCACTTTGAGAGTCAAAAAAGCACATGCAGGCAACACAAAATGAATTCCCCTGGCTCCTGACAATATGTTGAGGTCTTATGAAGCGAAACGATCGGTCTGTGCAAAAAACTGAACATTATTTACAACATTATTACCTGTAATCCAGAGCCTCAGGCAAACGGTTCAGAGTGATGTCCAGTTCACAAACGAATCATGATTCTTTTGAACCGATTCTTTTTGGTAAACTAGATGAACCAGTTCACCAAATTGGCCTGAATCGTCTGAAACGGTTTGTGGCTCGAGCAGCACAGATCTACAAATTACTCAATCAAACTCACTTTCAGACGCCTGAGGTGACTTGAAGTCTAGTTGATTCTCTTTATATGCTTTAGCCATGTCAGACATCCACATTTCACATCATTATTGGGTGCTTTAATGACATAATTGTGTATACATTGTCATTGCATTGTTTACATGGATTATGTAAACGAACTAGTGAATTGAACCAGTTCATTGAATCGAACTGTCCAAAAGAATCAGTTCACAGAAAATAATCAGGTAATAATGTTGTAAGTAATGTTCAGTTTCTTGCACAGACTGATCGTTTCGCTTCATAAGACCTTAACATATCATCCGGAGCCATGGGGATTCATTTTGTGTTTTCTGTATACGCTTAATTTTAATTTCTTAAAAACAGGTAGCCATTGACTTGCATTATATGAATCACCAATAATTACGGTTTCAGCTAAAAATCTTCTTGACTGTTTCACAGTCATCTTGCATGGCCTGAGGGTGAGTAAATGAACAGAAAATGTTGATTTTTGTGTGAACTATCCCTCAACAAGTCCCTCTTTTGTCGTTTTGAGGTTGCTGTAAATATGAAGATGATGGTAAGGACCTCGTTGGCGTATACGATCATGTTCAAAACCCTGGTCTTGTTATCATAAGAGCAGGTGCTTGACTTGTATGTAGATGTTGGTTTAGAGCGTAAACGTCGCAGATGTTTACCTGAACATGTTGCTCACATTGATTTCTCAAATTACAGCCACTCAGGACATTATCCAGCACCGGGATCCCCCGTAATTGGCTCTTTCAGAGCTAAAGTGCGCGTGATACCAAAATGTTCCTCTTTACCCTTTCAGATAAGCCTCAATCAGCAGTTGAAAGGTGGCTATTTTAAAACAAGATGGGCGACAAGTGATGCTCTCTCGCCTTTCCTAAACGCCGCTGATGGGCAGCCATTTTTTGCGCCTGCATTTTTCTAATTGTCAGCATAATGTGGAGCTCTTTTTTTTTTATATAAGCCCCGAAAGGATTTTTTTCTCCGTTGATTATAGTGTTAGTCATCTAACTGCGTCTGTCACCCCGAGACTCCTATTATAGGAGTCTCTCCAAATGAAGGAAGCAGAAACGTTTCGAAAGTCCTGCAGCTGTTGATGTCAGAAAAACAGTCTAAAAAAGAATAATGCATGTGGACAAAGACAAGTACGTTTTCCCTTCAGTTATGATAAATTATTGATAACATATCTGCCATAAGATGAATATTAATAATATATGTATATATAGTAGTAGTATTGTTTATTTTCATGTTTTGGTAGATATTTAACATCTATAGTCTTTTCCTAAAAATAAATAAATCAATAAGTGGCAGATATATATATTACCAAAAAACACTTTATATTATATTTATATTGATATTTTGTTTTAATATATTTTTATGAAAAGTTACCTGCTATTTGATTATTTTATTATAATTTAATATTTTATTTTTTGCAAATATGTGTGCATCAGTATTATAATTAATATAATATTATTCATATATTATCAATATTTTGTAATATTGAGTTTTTTAAATGAAAAAAGTACAGATTTAAGTAAAATGTTGCCTACTCTATTATAATTAATTTAATGATCTATTATAAATATTTTACATAAATATTTTAGTTTTAATATACTATGTATTATTAGATAATTATTACTTATTTTCATGTTTTAAAAAACAAATAATAAACTATAATGAAGTATAATAATAAAATAATAAAAATAATATAATCAAATAAAATGTCAAATAAATAATTTAGATTATATGTTTTATTGTAATTTAATCATAAGAAATAATTACAGCTTTAAATCTGATTGTATGAGCCACTTTTGTTGTCCTCATATACACCTGTACCCGGGCATCAGTTATTGCTTTATTATACCATATGCATATACTCGCCGTTTGTTCGACACATCTGTGCTTGTTTGTGCCATCAGGAAAATGAAAAGCATGTTAATTTGGTATTGTTTCTCCTTCATAGCGTCGTGTGTACTTTAAACACATGCTGAAGTGAGTGTCGGCGAGTGGAAAGGTTAATTGCGCGAGTGATCCTCTTTGTCTCGTGAAGTAGCGCGGCTCGTCAGAGCTTCTCTATTACACTCGCGAGCTCTCGTCAGACGCGGCTGTCAGAAAATCCATATACGAGCGCACTGCAGGCCGTTGTGTGTGGCCGCTGACGGTCACGGGTGAAGCGGCGATACGCTGCCGGCGGGAATGTGTGACCTCGGGATACATACAGTACACAACAGAGGTTAAACTATAACCTCAGTCCATCACTCACAGCTGGTTTTTCTGTCCTTCGTCTTGAAGTCAATCTGTAACCCTTCACATTTTAGCCCTGCTCAACTCTTCGACTCTTGTTTAAATGATTGATTGAGGACTTTTGGCCTTTTGCTTGCTTTGGTCAGTCAGTTTAGTGTTTACAGTGTAAAGATGCAAAGCCAGGGCCTAAAGAGTGAGCAATTTAGATCTATCTTTTATGCCAATAGTAGATTTGTGCATGCTCTGTCATACATATATCATACTTTCTGATTCTATACTGTGAAGTTAAATCGCAAAGATTATTCTCATGATTATTCATACAGACCTACAAGAAAAAATACATGTCCTTAACAACATGTTCTTGCCCAATCTATAAATAGTCACTGCACACCTATTTTTGTATTCTTATTAATGTTAAATATTTTATTTATTATTTAACAAAAATATTTTAGATTTTTATGATGTTTAATATTTTATAAAATTCTTTAAAACATTTTTTATATATATTTTTGTTATTCTATCTATCTATCTATCTATCTATCTATCTATCTATATATTAGTGCTGGACAATGATTAACATTTTTAATCGCGATTAATCGCATGATTTCTCTGCGATTAATCATGATTAATCGCATTATGCAACAAAAATATTTTAGATTTTTATGATGTTTAATATTTTATAAAATTCTTAAAAACATTTTTAATATATATGTTTGTTATTCTATCTATCTATCTATCTATATATTAGTGCTGGACAACGATTAACATTTTTTAATCGCGATTAATCGCATGATTTCTCTGCGATTAATCGTGATTAATCGCATTATGCGCAAAATTCAATAATGAATTCAAAAGTAGTGTATTGCGCACTTTTTTCATTTAAAAGTACTGCTATATGAACAAAAGTACAATAACATTTGGTTTGCAAACACTTTAAACAAATAAGGTGCTTTTTTATTGCAGTATTCCTTTTACATAGTAGCAGTTAAAATATTTCTTGTAAATCTCAACTTAAACATTAATGTAATCCAATTAAATATAAAACCAAAGCTATTTGCCACTGCCAGGGCATTAACGTGTTTATAGAAAATATTTTATAGTTTGTTATAGAAAAACCAGTTGTGCTCAGAGTCCAGAGCCTCGATCATAACATTATAACAGGCACCTTCCGAGTAGAAACCTGTACGATCGCGGGACCCAACGCAACGTGCGGCGCGGGACAAGACTTGATGGGGGTGCGGGTGCGGGCGGGAGAATAAAAGTGTGTATTCACACTAGGCAATCTTAACTGTGCCCGAGCGCGTTTGACCCCCAAAGTCTGGTTCGTTTGACTAGTGTGATCGCTCCGTGCAGCATGATTGCATGAACATTTTTTGAGCGGCAAAAGTGATAGAAAATGGCATTTTCGTTTTTCGGCCGAAAGAGAAAAACAGCCGAAAATCTACATATAATAATATATATGGTGCGCCCCGCAGTGTTCAGCGTGCAGGTTTCACTCTCCTCGTATGAATGTGCTCGTGTACCGCTCATGCTCACCAGAAAAGCAAAGTCCGCTCAAATAACGCGGTGACAAGAAATTTCTATGCAGTATACTTGTTCCTGTTTGCAGTAGCGCTACTGTGCTGTAACATGCTGTAGTACAGCTGTACTGGACAACGCTGGTAAAATTATGCTTTCAGTGATGCTATGCTTTGCTCACATGCTGATAATAATAGCTTAGGACTATACATTGTTTGGATAATTAGTCCAAAAAAAAAACTTATATCTGATTCTGTTACATAAAAGTGAATAAAAATAATATATTGATATTTAATATTAAGGTAACACTTTACAATAAGGTTCAATTAGTTAATGTTAGTTAATGTATTAACTAACATGAAGATAGTTCACCTAAAATGAAAATGATCCCATGATTTACTTGCTCTTTAGGCATCCTAGGTAGGGAGGGATGCACCGAATTTTTGGCCGAAATAGAAATTCTCGGCCACTCAATATTCCGCACTATGAATGTGCTTCTGCTCGTGTAGTAGCCTACCGCTCATGCTTAAAGTCCGCTCAAATAACAAACCTCAAAATGCAAAGTCAGCTCAAATAATGCGCCGACAGAAAATGTCTATGTAGTATAGCCTACTTGTTCCTGTTTGCAATAGCGCTACTGTGCTGTAACATGCTGTAGTACAGCTGTACTGGACAACGCTGGTAAAATTATGCTTTCAGTGATGCTATGCTTTGCTCACATGCTGATAATAATAGCTTAGGACTATACATTGTTTGGATAATTAGTCCAAAAAAAAAACTTATATCTGATTCTGTTACATAAAAGTGAATAAAAATAATATATTGATATTTAATATTAAGGTAACACTTTACAATAAGGTTCAATTAGTTAATGTTAGTTAATGTATTAACTAACATGAATGAACAATGACACTGTATATATATATATATACTTTTTATTATTAAAAAATTTACTGTTTCAAACTTCAAGATTTTAAACTTCAAGATTTTAAAACGTTCAAACTTTTTTTGCCAGGATTTCTCAAGCCAGCGCAGTTCCTTTTGACAAACTTTTTATTTAGTTGAATATTTTATTCATTATTTCAGAAATGTTTTTTAAAAATTTTATAATTTTGTACATTTTATACAGTTTTTTACAAATGTAATTATTTTATTTATATTTTATTATTTCTATATTATTGTATAACATTTTACTTTTTATTATTTCATTTACTTTTTATTATTTCTATAATATCACAATATAGGAGTACATTTTAATTACCCCCATTTTTTTTTATTATTATTTTTATAATAATTCAGCCAATTCTCTCCTCCCCCCGAACATACTGTATTCTTGTACAAATGTTTTACTTCTGAGGTTGTTTTTGCAATTATTGTATAATTCTTAATAGTGATTCTCCTTTCTTATGATACTGTAATGGTTGGAAAATATCATGAAAACAATGTCACAATGCGGTAAATCCTTAAAATTAGAATAATAAAATGTATTAAAATAAAATGATGAAAATAATTTTTTTTATTTTATTTTATTTTTTCCTGAAATGTCAGTGTCCGTCTGCTATAGAAGGACATGCTGAAAATCTCACCGGAGCTGTTCCACCGGGCTCACGGTTCAAAGAACCATGGTGTTTTTGATGTCTTGTTTTTGCTCTACCAAACAATTATGACTCATACTAACTAAAGTGGCGAACCTGTGTGCGTTTGTGTTCAGAATGACTTCAGAATGAAGCAGAAAGTCCTCGGGCTTCATCCTCTCCACTCTCTGGAACTTCGCTTCAAGTGTGTTTATCCGCACCCGGAGATTCAGGGGCTCGCCTGCCTGCCCACGAGCGGTTAATAATTAATTTGCCGTGCTTGCCTGACTGTTTGATCATCTCCTCATATCTGTGCGCATTCTGGATTTTAACGTGTTCCCCCTAGAGAGCCTCTTCTCATGTCTTGTTGTGTCAAGCTTGACCTACTGCCCCGTGGAGAGAAAAAGCAAGCGCCAGCGGAGGCCTGCCGAGAAGAGCTGAGGGAGACAGCATGATAATTTGATG